>NC_040884.2:25918721-26013721 GCF_900634795.4 Betta splendens
ACCAGAGGGGCTCACAAAACTGCCGTTACTAAGCTTGATTTCAGCGCGAGTTGAGACGATTAGGAGACGGAGGCAGAAATGAGAAGGAAAACAGGGGGTGAGGGAGGCGAAGGGGGGGTTTGTAGGAGAACCCTTCAGGCTGTGGAAGAGAATTGGGACGAGTCTATTGAGGTGATGAGGGAAAGCGGGTTGTTCTTTCAGACGGTCTAATGAAGCATAAGTCCCAATGAGGAGCGCAGGCAGCTCCTGCAGGCTGGCGAGCTCCGCCTCGGCTCCGACCCGCTCCCGCTTCCTCCTGCGTCCGCCCACGTCGCCTGCTTCTGCTCCGCTCATGTGCTGCAGCCCCTCCTCTTAAAGGGCGTACACTGTTTATGTGTCACCGCTGCAACATGACATGAGCTCACGCACTTCAGATGATTTGATAAAACGCCAATACGCCGGATGGCTTCTGACGGGCGACTTCACCCAGGAAATATGACAGTAATGTATGGAATTAGGAGCCGGGCTGGTTGAGGTGCGGCGCAACGGAGCGGAACAGGATCGATCCCAAATTCAAATGTGATCGTCTGAGATGGTTTCACCATGTGCCGAGCGCTCGGAGCCCATGCGTGCGGTGACCGACACGCGGCGGGCCTGAGCCGACACGTTACAGTACAGGAGGCAGCAGCCTGTCGGAGCGTCTGACTGGCTCTGACTGCGGCCTGACTGGGCTGCAGGACGGATGTCTGGCTCCATTTGTCTCGGGGCCGGCTGGAGGCTGGCCAGAGGCTGACTGAAGGGGGCGGGGTTCCCTCGCGCCCGGGCTCAAGTTGTCCCCGGAGCGAAGCAATAAGAAGCAGCTTATAAAATACGCAAACAGAGGCGAGTCGGCAGCCGGGGATGACGTACGCACACACACAGGCCTCCAGCCTGCCTTCAAACCCCCCACACACCCCTGACCTTGACCCCTGAGCTCCTTTCCTATGTTTCTGAATGGAAGTGGCAGCAGCTGGGGCGTCTGGTCATGAACTAACCCCCCCCTCATCGAACCCCTCGTCTCCTAAGCTTTTAGCCAGTTCCCACGCTAGGTGCCTGGGATGCTGTCTGTGCACCTGAATGGTGCAATTTAATATTTATGTTCCCACTAGGGCCAACAACATGTACACAGAATTCAGTAGTTTGTATCAATTAGCCGCTTTAGATGAATCTGCCTTTTAATTTTACAATAGGGGCTTTTCCAGCACTTTCATTTCTCCCTGGTTTATGTCTCAAGTCTCCCTCAGCGGCTCCCTCATACACAGTGTTCAGCCTCTGCATAAACGTACATCATATAATTTATGTCTGAAAGGGTGTGTGTGTGTGTGTGTGTGTGTGTGTGTGTGTGTGTGTGTGTGTGTGTGTGTGTGTGTGTGTGTGTGTGTGTGTGTGTGTGTGTGTGCGCGCGTGCGCGTGCGCACGTCATTTAGGGGGTTCAAACCCCTCCACCTTCACATTTTCATTACAGCCAAATCTCAGGCCTGTGCTACACCAGCGTGGCCTTTTGCCGGCGAGCAGGCAGTTTAATCACACATACAGCACTACTCCATTTTCATTTCCTTTTCTTGCAGCCTCCATTCCACTCCAGCTTCATAATTCTCCCCTCAGAGCTGTCTAGCCCATCTCAGTGTTTGCAGCCTGTTGAAATGACATAATCAGTGACTTGGATAAATGCCTGACTGTTTTTTCCCTGAGTCTATAATCAGACTTGGGGCTCAGTGTTGCAGCTCTGAAGAAACAGCAGCAACACTTGACTCAGGAATTACTTCCTAAGAATGGTGGTTCGAATAAAATATTTGCTAGACTTGTAGTGAAAGTAATTTATTATGGTTGACTGAATGCAAATGTACAAATAAAAATAGCTGCAGTTACATTTAGACACAGAAAAATGTCTGGTCCCCAAATCACTAACAACTTTGTAACAAGCTGTGAATAACCATAATTACACTAAAAAGTTCAAACTGTCTACGGTCGTTTCTAATTATTTGAGCCCAGCAGTGTTTTCAACTGCCCTTTTTTTTACTCTGCATAATGTTTTTAAGACTCATAAGAGGAAAGAAATTGGTGGAAATAATTGGTGAATTAAAAAAAGGATCAACGCACCAGTTTGGCTGCTAATTTGAATGATCAAGCGGAGCAGGAATATTTGTTTGGCCGTGTCAAAAAGGCGCAGAACAGGCCAGGATGAATTGAGCAATGGCTGTAAATGCTTTCAGCAACTATTACTTCGGTGGGTGAAACACATTCAATCAATACCTAAGCAAATAAAAAGCAGTGGGCAGCCTGAATGAGAAAAGCTGCAGTGGACTGGGTGACAATCACACACACAAATGAACAGCGCACATTCCAGTCAGTCGCTGAAAATGATCAGCAAGACATACAGTTTATGTCATCTTATTAAAATGTCTGGCAGCGGCGTTAAGGTCAAGTCAAAAGGGACAATTTCAGTTAGATTTTAAATGATGCAACAAATGAATGATGACAACGTAAGTCTGCAGCAAAATATTATTTTCGAAGGCAAATGTAATAGAAAAAAAAACAAATTTGGTTAGTTTGATTATGGAGTGTAGACCTGCACACACACACACACACACACACACACACTGTAATTCATGCATGTGCGATACATCCATCCAACGCGGTCTAATGCATCAGCCTGTTTTTCGCCTTTAAATTAGGCATAATGGCAGCAGCACTGTAACGCACGGCTACCGACATCATTAGCATAAACGCTTTCTGCTGGGGAGTGTGTCCTTGTTATCACGTAAGTAAACACAAAGGTGTGCGCGCGTTCACGTGTGTGACAGTTATGGTGGATGGCTGGAGCATGTTGCCGGGGCGTCCCGCATTCGCATTTGGCCTCATTTGCTTTTTTTGAATATGCAAATGAAGAGTGGAACGGCTCGACCCTGTTTATCCCTCAGAATCCAGACAAGCTACTCTTTATCCTTCTTAGAGAGACTTAACACCCACCTTCCCGGGGCCGTCCTCCATCCTCTGCCTCCGCGGAGAGAACCCCACCCGCCTGCAGCGCCCACATATGCAAACACACGTCCTCATTCAGGATGTTATCACATTTAAACAGTCAAGGCCAGCAGTTGTTGCTCCAACGATCAGTTAGTAAGTGCCAATGACACCACAAGGACAAAATATGGCCTGTAGTATTTTGGACAATATATACCTGACTATTAACCTAATCTCTAACCAGAGACCGAAAACAATCACACAGTAAGAAAAGGAGCAAAGTATCAATATCAAGAATTCCTTATTTGAATTTTATGCCTAAAGGTCAGTGTGTTTTAGTCTGTTGTCACGTGTTCAGGCCATGACTGAGGTCCACGGCTCCACTACAGCAGATCCTCACAGCGGATGATGGCCTATTTCCTCACCACAGACAGTTCAGGCCGAACACTCCCTCCAACAGTTAGCAGTGACAGGTGAAAGCGGCCGGAGATGTCGCGGGACTGCACAGCCAAACGGAAAACTGCACAAACACACGCATCAGCACACAACGGCGGCCGGCCAGGCTCCATCGGCACAGCTAACACCACATTAAGACCATAAAGAAGCAATACATCTCCCGTTCCACGTACACAGGCCATATCCTGCTGCTCCTGCGCTGATACCCCTGATCCCTGTGCGCTTTGACAAGGCGTAATAAAGCCCGTATGAAGCGCTGCATTGTGTGGGGAGAACACAATGTTGCATGCTGAGTGCTGTGAGAAGGGCGTACACCGGTGGGTCCCACGGCGCAGCAGCGCACCAGGGCCTATAGCGGGGAGTGCTGAGCATGCTAATGAGGTCATTATGTTATGCCTCTCCCTCGCTCCCGCTCGCCTTTACAGTGTGGGCTCTGCCTGTCAGGAGGCAGGGCAGCCCTGGTAACGCAGCCAACCACAGATGTCACATATGGCACAATGAGAAGACACACCAGCGTCTCACAAGGACTCGCTGGGAGAAAGAGGGGGCGACGCTTAGGGTTTTTTTTTTTTTTTTTTTTTAGCTTGCATTAAAAGCAAAAGCAGGGAAATTGCATCAGTGATTTGCATTCAGAATAAGATGAGATTAAAGCGAAGTGAAGAGGAGGGAAACAACAGCCAGCATTCATTTGCTAATTGTTCAATCAGCACCAGCGTGTATTCAATCAGCAACGCTCAGCATTGTGTCGCCTGTTTTTGTCCCGCTACACTAACGGTATTATGTACAGTGGAGGGCTAGGGGTTAAGTATCAAGCGCATGCAAATGCAATTACGGCGTATTTGCATAGCCATTAACAATTAGAGGGCAGATGGCAAAGCGCGGGCATTACAGAGCGGCCGAGCGCCATCTTGGCTCGGGAAGACAGCTGGCAGACAGCGATCGGCCATTTTGTAAGCGCGGGTCGCTGCCAGGCTGAGGCGCATCCACACCGAGCCGCTGTGGATGCCAGGAGATTGGCAGACGAGGAGGAATCGCGCTTTAACGCCCTCCGTGGCGCAGGCAGCAACAACAAACTCCTCCAACGCGCAGTGACAGTATGATCACAGCCCAGGGCTCCTGTTGAGAGCCGACTGATGAGATCTACAGCACAGTGGGCCCGCGTTCGCTTTTACACACGCGTTCCCCCCAAAACACATACGAGTGGTATTGTGGGAAAACACAGTCCTTACTTTAATATTATGAGCAGAACTCCATTTTGTACAGCTGGAAACCTGCATGAAATTATGTTATACTCACCAAGAGGTCGGCCGGTCCACGCGTCCTGTAACGTCCTTCAGTCCACAGACTAAAGCCTATAAATGTTCCTGTTTGTCCTCAGCTTTTTCATTTTTCAGGAAGTTTTCATCTCTATCAAACCAGGATTTCGCCCGTTCTCTTTAGTCACTAGTGGTTTTGATAAAAGATGAGAGGAGCAGGTCTCTTTGTGTAGGAACGTAAGGAGGAAGTGGACCCAGGTAGTACAGAGCCGGGGGGGGGGGGTTCTGAACAGGTTCAACCGCTGTCCTTTTCATCTGGCGTTCAATTAGCGGCTGCTGCCACCGCGTCCTCGCTGCGCTGCACTAAGTGGACTTCAGGTGCTGTTTCCACACAGGAAGAGACAAGAGAGGTATGAAAGCCCAGACCCGCCTTCGCCTCCCGCTCCTTATTAATCAATACTGCACTGCCGTATCCTCTGACGGGAGCTGCTGCGGCGAGCGCGAGAAAATCTAAGGCAAAAAGACAGGTTACGTCTGCAGCAGCGGATGAGAGAAAAAGTTCAAATTGTCCTTTCACCCTCGTGAAGTCTTATTGTGAGCGGGCGCCGGCGAGTGGGACTGGGCCCAAGCGTCTCACGTGCATCCTACTCAAACATTTAAGGTGGGATGTGTAATAAGAGGCAAGGAGCTGGAGGAAAAGAGACCCCCTCAACGTCTGGCGTTGCTCTTCCTCACTTCCTCTTCCTCCCTCGCTGTCTCCATGTCTCTCTGACAAAGTTTTATCAAGTGGTGTTGGACGCGGCAGAAAGCCCTGCGGCGGAACCACACACAAAGACTCTTCCTCGCTCTGGCTCTTCACTTTGCCTTTTACTATTGGTTCCACACACACACGCACACACACACACACACACACACACACACACACACACACACAGCGTGTGGGGTGGATGCAGGGTTAGGGCCCTGGCCCTGGCTGGCGCTGGGACTCTTGGAAAAAGATAGAAGGAGAAATGGTGCGAGGAGCTGGGAGCAGTGGTGGTGATGGTCCCTGGGCTCTGAGGCCTGCAGGCGGTGCTGGGCAACCTTTGCTATCCTCCGTATTGATTTCTGCTGCTCCACTCTGCCGCCGAGGCTCCTAGCCGGCGGGGATGAGCGCTCGGCTCACCCGCCTCACCTGCCTCTCTCCTGGCTCGGCTGGCCCAGTCTGCCCACTCTGCCGCGGCTTTGGCTGGCCCCCACCGGCTCCCCGGGACCCTTGCACGCAGCGCCGGGGCTGCAGGAGGAAGGCAGCCAGAGAGCCCATGGCGATCCACAGCTGTGTTCACCTGCTCCGGGTTCACGCGCTTCGAACCGCATCCTCAAACCGCTTCCATCCTGCTCTCCTTCCATCCTTCCGCCCACTCGGCTCCTCTCTTCCCTCGTCCGCCGCCTCTTGCCGCTCTTCTCCTCCTTCCTGCTGTACACAAACAACCAGAGACAGAGAGAAAAAAAACATGTTAATCTCGACTTTCAGCATTTTTACCCGCGCTGACTGTCAGTCCTGGACTTTGATCAACGAGGAGTCGAAGGTGAGGATTCTGGCATCCTCCCTCAGCCGGTAATATGAACCTGCTAACCTTAGAGAGCAGAAACTGCAGGGATTGGAGGCCCGAGAGTTAAGTGTGTCAGGCATAGAGATACTGCCTGCCAAAGGTACTCTCAGCTATTAGATTGTGATGTGCTGCAGATAGCAGAATATAGCAAGAGTGGGCCCATTATAAAAATCACCACTGCGTCAGTAGAATACATTAGAAATATGTACAGCCAAAGTTTTTCTTCAACAGCCGCCCTCTCCTCCTCTCCCTCGGCAGCCAAGGAGTTGATGTTTGTTCGACCTTAATGCTTGGAGATAGTAGGAGCAACATTGCGAGCTGAATTAAATTTCCAAGCGCCTCTCGCTTGCCCGTTTCTGTCCGGCCACGGCGGGTGTGAAGGAATGGAAATGTTTGGGCCTGATCAGTGGTGCTCTATAGAAACACTGTGAAAAAAAAAAAACATCTCAGCTTTTGTATCATACAGAATTATTCAAATGGCTCCAGCAGCCCTCTTCTTATGATAATAGCCACTAGGTGGGGGTGGGGGTCGAGGGACGGGGGGGTCTTTGAGGATTCATGGTGCCATTGTGTTTCGACAGAGAAAGAGCCACGGCCAAATTCACCCCCCCCCCCCCCCCCCCGCACGACCACACCGTCGTCTCCAACATATTCTGGCCACAGCCGCCGCGGAGCGCTGACAGGCCTTCTGTCCGCCTCTCGCCGCCGCTCCGCAGCCCTGAAAGAGAGACTAAGAACCCACGGGCCGACTGCCAAGGGAATAGAGAAGTAAAGCACAGAGGTTTAGAGTCAGTGGGCCGGCAAGGCTTTGGAAGTTAGAACTGTCTGTTAAGGAGAGAGCGAAGGGGGTTCAAGAGTGGCGTGGTGGGGGTGGGGGAGCTGGTGGTGGTGGGGGGGTACACTGTTGGGACAAGAGAAGCAAGTTTGGGAGAGGGGGCGAGTTGAGTTAGGGGGACATGGATGGGGACCGGGGGTGCGGTGCATGTCTCAGACACAATAATACTATTCATTGGGCTCAGACATGGGTGTTAACTCCCCTCTGACAGAGCACAATGGGACTTGGCGGCATTCAGGCAGCCTTGGTGATATTGTTAGTTCAGGGCTGCATTCTCCCTGCCGCAGGATAGAGCGCCTGCATTGTACCCGTCCGGCAGGATGGATGGAGGGAGGTTTGAGAGGTGAAAGCCAGAGAAAGAAAGAACAGTACGTTTGTCTATCTGTCAGCGCTGAAGGAGGGGGGCAGAGGGAACGGGCTGGAGGAGGTGGGGAGAGGGGGTGTTGGAGGTGATTTGGGGGGGGGGGGCGGTTTGCCCCATGGCATTGGACTTGTTTGTTTCAGGGAAGGTGGGGAATAAAAACGAAGGAACCAAGACTATGAGAAATGTGCAATAAATATCACTCAAGCAGCCGAGAGCCGTGCGGCCTAAAGAGGCGTTAAAAGGATGGAGGAACGGTGGCATTTTCACCGGGTGGAGGGTTTGCATGCTGCTTCAGAGCCGAGGTGCATTCTGGCTCGCAGGTCTCGAAAGCGCGGGAGAAGTGGGGGAAGTGGGATGATGGAAAATGAGAACGGTGAAGATTGCTGCTGTTTACGCGTCGAATGAGGTAACTTCAAACTCCCTGCTTTCAGGAGAGAGGAGGAGAGGAAGAAATGGCAAACGCCGACGGTGACCCGACGACACAATTCCACAACACAATGTGGCAAAAAATGTGAAATAAGAATTGTGATGTGAATTTACAGTGTGTCTGTAACTGTATGTGTGGCTTCAAATATGAGGACGACAGAATTCTCTCGAAAATGAAAATGTGAAAATGTGTTCGTGTGAGATCTAATCACTGACAATAAAAATGACACAACCCACATTTTCACCCTCACGCTCAGCGTCGGTGCTGCTCCGGCTCAGAGCAGCCTGCTTTCATGAACAGTACTTTGTTTGTTTCCCCTCTGGTAAACTCCGGCCGACCGTTCCCATAGCAACCGTACCTACTCCTTCCCTGTGCGAGTGTGTGTGAAAGAGAAAACGAGGGAGCGAGCCGGAGAGGTGGGGTTGAATGGAGGTTTCTCAGCTGATCCAGACGTCTGAGGGCAACAAACCACAACTCTCCGTCAGCGGCGAACACAACAATCTAACACGGACGTCAAACGGCACTAAACCAGCACCAGGCCGCATTAAAGGACATTTGTAAATTCCTCCTACTTGTTGATCTGTGAGTTGCGCGACCACGAGAACAGATGAACACTAAGTGTGTGGAATCTTGTTTTTGTTGAGGACTCATTAATAAAAATGTGATCAAAACAGAGGAGGTGACATTGCAGGGCTTCAGCTTCAGCTGCAGCGACATAAACAAAGAGAATGCTGCAGCCGACAGTAGTTGAGGCTGCTTGATACAACTGCCGATGACGCTGGAAACTTCTCTGCTGAGTCTGGGTGCGAGGCCAGACAGCGCTGTGCCGAGTCCTCAGCTCGGCCATTTGCATCCACTCCCAGCAGCTCGGTCCGAGTGGTCGGCTCAGATGAAGACAGCGGCACCCGCGTGACGCCGGGTTGTTTGGCGGGCAGGGGGCGGCCGGGGCACGGCTCCCGTCAGGGGGCTAATGCCCTTCAGGGGCGGCTGAGCCAGTGAGGGTACTGCCCTTTGTCCGCGGTGGAGGGATTACACTGGTCAAGCAGCACAGACAATGTACCCCCTTCCTGGGATGGGAGGACCAGGCTCCCTCTCTACCAATGATAGGGGCAGTCAACTGATCACTAACTTAATTAAGGAGAGACGAAAGTGAGAGGAGGAGACGGGGTGATGCAGAAGACAGAGAGAGGTTGAGAGGAGGTAGAGGCTGAGGTGATGAAAGGGGGGATAAAGGGGGACAGGAGGACACGGCGAAATAAGACGAGGCGAGGAGTTAAAAAGAAAGCAACGGGAAGCAGAGGAGGGGGCGAAGAGAAGGCTCCTCCAGCGGAGGATTAGGGGAGAAAAGATGAAAGGATCAGGTCTTACAGAGGACAGGAGAAAGGCCAGGAGAGCCGGCCTGAGGAGGCAGAGCGGCCACTTAAACTCCCAGCGAGGAAATCAAGTCGAAGCGGGCGCAGAGAAGAGAGGACGCGGGCTCACGTCTCCGTGACCTCCGCGTTCGGAGGAGGAGGTCCGTTTCCCGGCACGCGGCCGAGCGCGCTCCTCTTTATGCCGGCGCACACGCGCCTGTTTAAGCCAGCGGCATGTGCAGCGGCATAATTCTATTAGCCGGGACGTTAATAGAGGATATTTAGGGGACAGCCGGGGGTTCAGGTAGCGCAACCACACAGATATGGCTCTGCTACACTTAACAACAGGGATTTGGCAGCACCGTTGATTGAACATGCCAAATCCCATTTGTTAGAGGGCTGTGCGTTTGTATCGACACTCTGTAACCTTGTGGCGGCGTCAAAAGGAGACCTGCGTGTGTGTGTGTGTGTGTGTGTGTGTGTGTGTGTGTGTGTGTGTGTGTGTGGTGGGTGGCACGGCGTGCTGGTCTAAACTCCCCTCCTCTCCATCCGCTCGTCCTTCCATCCATACGTGCGTCTGCCTCAATTTCTACTCTTTGCAACAAAAAAAAAAAAAAAAAAAGGGGTGACAAGAAGCAGATAGAGAGCTTGCTCAACCCTCCTTTTCTGGCTTTCCCTCCCTCCTGTCCTCCCCCTCCCTCTATTCCTTCCCCCTATGGTAGAGCTGCCAGACAGGAGTGCTCAGCAGCTCTCCGAACATTATTGATCCTGAGAGCAAGTCGGTCGGGGAGTTGGTGTCTCTCTCCCTCCCTCTCTCTCTCTATCTCTCCTCCCTCCATCACACCCTCATCCTCCAACACAGCCTGCAACTTTTTCCTCACGCCCTCCCTCCCTCCCTCCCTCCCTCCCTCCCATCCCACCTCTACTTCATTTATCAAGGTTAAAGAACTCTTATAAAAAAGGGAAGAGGGGGGTCGCCTGGACGTTATCTGAGTTCATGAAAGAAATCCCCCCAGGCCACTTCACTGGAGGAGGATGCTCTTTGCCAGAACCAACTCTGCAAACACACACGCCGTGGCACCAGGCAGCAGCCCACTGGCTGCCAGTCAGAGGGAGAAAACAGCCTGTCCGGTTTGAAAACAGCAATGAGGAGGAGGGATGGAGAAGCAGGAAAATCGGAGATCTGGCCCCGATGAGGTCAAGGTGTAAGTGATGATTTCAGTGTTTATCAGTCATAAGCCTTAAGAAGAACTGCGACACGTCCAAAAGAGGAAAAACACAGAACGGAAAACTTTTCCACAGCCTCAATGTTTACAGTCCAGAGAACATGAGGATCGGCCAGGTGCAGGTCTGTGTGGGTCTCTGGTCCAAGGCCGCGGGTCCAGGTCGCACCTACTGAGGACGGGGGTCGGCTCCGACCTGCAGCCCGTGGATCTCAACGAGCCTGAGCGCCACATTCAGAGACGGCGCCTGAAACTGGCAGCAGGACTGACCTGCAGAGTCATCGTTTCTCTAGGCGGTCCCACAGAGCATTAACAGGTGATTATCAGGGCTCCTGATGTCTTTCACCAAAGCAAATGAAGCCTCCGTGAGAGGGGCTTCTGTTGGGAGTGAAAAGTGAGTTTGCACTTCACGATTCAAAGAGAGGCACAGTTTCTGCATTTCCAGCTGTTAGGAGAGCGTAGCAGCTATTGTCCCGGCTTTAAAAGGCCTGAATGTGTCTCTACATGCGAGCTACATCCTGTCTTCCATTGTCACTCCCGCCTATAAAGGCCCGCCTGCACTCCGGGCTACAACATCCAGGCAAACACGCACAGCAGCACATTACAGCGCCATACCGTCCCCTCCCTTTGTGCTCAGTAATTGCCACAATGCATCTTCTCGTCCAGCTAATTAAGTGAGTCTTTCCCATTGTCTCCCAATGCTATCACCTCTTCACACACACGGGGAGCGAGAGAGAAAGACACACACACACACACACACACACACGCACACACACACACACACACACACACACACACACACACACACACACACACACACACACACACAGGAGCAGAGGGGCGGTATGAATCCAAAGGCAGAGGGAGGATGAATGACAAAGGCCCGTGTCTGTGTCCTAGTAAATGTTTACAAGTTTAGAAGCTGTCCGTTGTCTCTGTCGGTCGGCTGTAAAAGGCCCATTAAGGCTGTCAAATAAAAATCTTCCCTTGGCAAAGAACCCCGGAGTACGATGAGCATCCAGAGCATTTTAACAAAACGTCAGAGGCCAAACGAAGCCTCGCGTAGCGACGTACTTAAACAGAGTGGATTGACTTTAACGTGATGCCAGACAACAAGCTTCCACCACCTAAAATCCCTGCTCTGTGTTCCCTTGCTGGGATGTTTGACCTTCACTGTGCAGACCAGTGTGTGTGTGTGTGTGTGTGTGTGTGTGTGTGTGTGTGTGTGTGTGTGTGTGTGTGTGTGTGTGTGTGTGTGTGTGTGTGTGTGTGTGTGTGTGTGCAGTATTTGTATCTTCTCTCTGCTTAAACTAATGTAAATATGAATAACTTGGGAGCATCATGGTCCTAAAAAGCAGCTTACATTAGATTTGATTGTTCGAGAGTCTTTGAAACATTTAATGTCAAACAAAATACTCCTGATTAATGAACGATAAATGTTATTAATATGTAAGTTAAATATATGTATATGTCCACATACAGATATGCATCACATTAAGGTTACTAAAAATTAATTCATAATGTTTTAAAGCCTCTCTGATAAGTTTGAAGTAAAATTTCTACTTTCTATTTCATCCTTTGTGTGGTTCCTTCCTTCCATTAGGTATTTTAATTCTGTTCACTGACTCCAGTTCTTTTCTTTACATGTACTACTTAGTACATGTCCTAACACATCAAGCATCATGCATCATGCTATAAGTTATGGTTTCTGGTTCATGTTGACCCAGAATCCACCAGGTGCTTGTGTTTCCTTTCTTGTGTCGCTTTGTGAGGCTGGATGAGGACTGTGGGCTGAATTATAGGAGGACACAGACCAACGGACTCATCTAAATTCCACTTCTGTGAGGAGTTGCTAGGAGATCCCCGTCAAATGCACACGCTCTCTCCTACCACGCTCAAGTCCACTCGCTGACCTCTGAGGCCAAACTCATCCCAAGACGCCCCACTCCTCGAACCTCCGCCAGAACGCGTCTCCTTCCCACACTTCCCAGCACAGCCTTGACAGACAGACAGACAGACAGGCAGGCAGACAGACAGACAGACAGACAGACAGACAGACAGACAGACAGACAGACAAGTGGGATGACATCATGGCGGAGAGGCAGAGGGAGAAAGGGGACGGGTTCCTGAGCCCACACAATGCAGCGGGGCATCTGGCACTAGGGTGGCGAGAGGGGGTCTGTCAGGACAAAGCACTCACGTCCCCCTCCCCGGAATATGATTATAGTTTGTAGATTGTCTGGGACGTAGACGCGTGAGAAGAACGAGGCAAAGATGCGGTGACTCCAGCAGCACACAACATTAGTCAAACTCTAACACAACCAGCGTGTGTGTGTTCTTATTTGCCAAATCCAACAATGCCAGTGCTCAGAAGTCACTTTCATAATACTTTCTCTCTCTCTCTCTCTCGCTCGCTCGCTCGCTCGCTCTCTGCAGCAGCCCCCACCTCTCCGTCTCCCTGTCCTGGAGGCCGTCTACGTGCTGTGTGCACACAAGTGTGTGTGTGTCTGTCTGCGCGCATACGCACATAAAACAAATGAGCTGTGCGTACGCATTGTGCCCGGCGTATATATTAGAGATGTGACTTGACCCTGGCAGGCTGAGGCAGGGGCTCTGCGTCGCGCCGGGCGTGGGAAAAAGGGGAGACCTCTTTTCACAGCTGCTCCGGCCGTTGCATTGAACCAGTGGAGGCCCCCTCCATCACCCCCCCCCCTACCACCACCACCACCACCAGCAGCAGCAGCAAGCCCAACCTGCCTCCGCTGCTAATACCCCCCCCACCCCCCCCCCCCCCCTCCCTCCTCTTTGCACCCTCTCCCATTCTCTCCACAGCCTGCTGCCTTTCAGCGGACCCCCGTCCTCCCTCCCGCTCTCTGTTTGTCACCCCGCTGCACCCCACCATTACAGCCACCACCACCCTTTAATGCAGCCACCCCACCATTCAGTCCCTCTGCATTGACACGCCAGAAGCATCTGCTTGAAGGAGATTAAGAAATTACTGGTAAAACTAGTAAAACAAAGTTACTTTTTTTTCAAATACATCTAATGCTAACATACACCACCGCTAAACACCCAAAGCCCCCCCCCCCCCCCCCCCCCCCTCCACCTCCTTCCATCCTGTGTAGGAAGAGATTTATTTCCTATCCAGCCACATAATGCAGAGAGTATAATTCAAACCAACTTTTAAGAACAGCCTCCTTGTGCTGTTTATAGCTACAAATCTAAAAAGCCTGCTGAAGAAAAGAACGTCCCGCTAACAGCGGGTTGTTAAACAGAGATTGCTAACTTTAAGACGCCATGAGTGGGTGCTGGGTGTTATTAGAGAAAACCTATTACTCGCAAACCCGGTGCTCAGTCTGTTTAAACGCATAATGCAGGCTTCATTTGTTTCTGATAGTCTCACTAATCTGACAGTATGAGCATGTCAAGCCAGGCTCAGAGGTGAATCACACACACACACACACACACACACACACACACACACACACACACACACACACACACACACACACACACACACACACACACACACACACACACACACACACATTTTTGGAGAAACTTTAAAAGGTCACATAATGTGCAGAATAACTCCAACTGCTTCTCAGGAGCGGTCCTATCGTGCTGTCTAGCTGCCCCGCTGATACATCAGGCGTGTTGAGGAAATGTTGAGAAGCAGCGAGTGGGCAGCGACGTGGGGAGGGAGGGAGGTAGGGGGAGGGAGGGGAGGCTGTAGCCGAGAACCTGAAAAGACTCCATCTCCCTTGGCCAACATGCCATGACGGTTTGGAGCAGGTCTGAATTGGTTTCTCTGGGGTGGTGGTGCTGGAGAGGCAATGGCAAGATGAGCCCGAATGGCGATGGAATGGGGGTGAGGGGGGGTGAGGAGGGGAGGAGATACGGTAGACTGAGGTACGAGGGAGAAAGAGAGAGAGAGAGTGATGGCAGATCGGATCTGAGGTACTGTAAATGAGCGGATTACTGCTTCCCTCTCTTCAGGTCCTTCCATAAACATGAGAGTGTTCAGCTGTGGAAGCAACACTGCTATGTGTGAAATCACATATCCCGCGGCCGCCTATAGGAGCGGCGGTAACAAAGGCACACACTGTACGTGGGTGCTGTGAGGGTAAACACGGCGTGACCACGGGCCCATACGTTCTGGGCCTTAATTGCTGTTATGAATACAAAGAGGATGTGAACGGTGTCACTTCTGGATTGATGCGTTTCTGCATCAAAATTAGCCCGTAGCTATGCCTCCACTTCTAACGCTTGTGTCCAAACCAAAGCTTGTTTGCATCGATTTATCTAGTTTGTGGATATGATATTGACTAAGTGGAGCGGCGGCCCTCATCGAGTTGAAGCAAAGCGAAGGAGGATTAAGAGGTGGTCGAACGCTACGGAGCAGAATCGCCACAGGCTGTGAAATCTCCTCTGATCTTCCCTTGTCTGATTCTCAAACGCAACCTCTTCTCTGGGGGGCCACGCTGATATAGAACTAGGCCAATGTCACAGAAAGCTCATCTAACCCTGGAGGGATTTTTTTCTCCCTTCAAATCACTTCTTCAGCCCCCCCCCCCCCCCCCCCCCCCAGATGACGGACCTCAATCTCTTGTGGCTGAAGCCTCATCTCCCTCTCCTCCCCTTTTCCAGCGCTCCATCACACCGTCCACTTTGTTCTCCGCAGGAGGCTGAACATGCATGAGCTGAGCGGCGTTTTCCGCCTTGATGGCAGCTGTTAGGACGGCGAAGGTAATCTTCAGTCATGCCACTCAACACTTAGAGATGAATCTGAGAACTTGTGGCTTCTGCTTTTTATCATCTGGGGGAGAAACTAGGGGCTAATTGAACCGAGCAAATGTCGACTGCATTCTGACACTGAAACAGGCTGTCGCCTTCACATCACATGCAAGAGCCAATGCTTATATAATGTGAAAAGGTTAGAATTTTAAAATACAACAGTAAGTTTTTTTATGCTGACACATATAGTGAGAAAATGATCTTCCTGCGTATGTGGGTACATGGGGGTAAAAGGTTTGGACACAGAGCAGGGGACGAAGGAGTGAGAAGCTGGGAGGTGCTCAGGGGCAAAAAGATGGAATTAGATGAGCCACGGACCTCCACCCCAGGAAATCTTTCCACATGAACACGCCTTGTGCACAAACCAGAGCAAAGCCCACCACCCAC
Organism: Betta splendens; assembly: GCF_900634795.4. Lineage (NCBI taxonomy): Eukaryota > Metazoa > Chordata > Actinopteri > Anabantiformes > Osphronemidae > Betta > Betta splendens. Next base: position 25,934,390 of record NC_040884.2, read on the forward strand.
CAAGCCCATGTATGTTTAAGGGCCGAGCAGCGTGGACAAAGGAATTAGAATGTCGATCACACCGGCCTGCGTTCTGTCTGAGAACCGAACAAATGGCATCAGACTTTATTAGGCGGGGGGTGGGTGGGGAAGAGGGTGAAACCTGTTTGCATCTTTAGTGAAGTGATCAAAATCAAGTTGTACGTGTAAAGTCAAAATGAAGGCGCTCACGTGCCATTAAGTGGGTTTCTGAAGCCTCACCTGTAACGTCACAGTGATGAGGCCTGCTCCTGGGCCAGCAGGGGGTCTTCTGCTGCACGGAGCTGCTTCACACGCAGGCCGGACTCACGCAGTCCACAGATTCCTGCCAAAACAGAAAGCGCTCGCTTTAGTAAAGGGTTCACTCACAAATCCACTTAAATATTCGTCTTGAGCACGAATGGTTTTCACTGTAATAAGGTTTCGGCCACAGCTGAAATCACAGAAACCTCTGAGGTCCTGTGCGTTAGACTGAGCTAAATATACTTAGTATAACATTTCCTCACTTGGTGGGGTTTTTTTATTTAAAGAAAAAATAACAAATTCAAATTAAAATGTGTAATAAAAGCCCAAACATTTGCTTCTTATGACAAAAATGTACATTCAAAGTAAAGAAATGTAAATGCTGCAAATGAAAACTCTTTGATTTCGTACTGTTAGATGTATGTGGAAGGTTTGTTAGTTTTCCTTTTTGAGCTGTGAGCAGCGAGTGCATGACAATAATAATCTCTTCCACACAGACACTCGGTCATATTTGCACACACACACACACAAACGCACACACACAAGCAAACCGCACAAGCGATTACACAAAATACTAAAAGATTACATCCGCTGAAATCTGACGTTCTTTGCGGCTTTAAAGCCTGCATGTCAGCCGCTCCATTTTTTTCCCCTTGCATGGGTCAGAGGCTGTTGCTAGGCTACCAACCCCAGAATTCATAAGTTCAGAGAAAAGGTTTATATAGGCCACTGCAATTCCAGGTAAAATGATAAAAGAAAATGTATAATTCTGTTGTGCAAATTGGGATGTTATGAAGTTAAGCAGCACAACACACAATACACAAAAACAGCCAAAATGATTAGAATAGAAATATTACATATGTAGATTTAAACTATATATAGCTTTTACATATGAGGGGACTAATATGTACTAGTAGACATGGATAACAAATCCAGGAAGTAGTCTGAAATTCATTTCCAAAAGCATTTTTTAGAATCAATTGCAGATCGTGAGCAAAATGAATATGGTTTAAAAAAAAGGCAAAGCGTGCAGCTGCTTTCATTCATCCATGTTTAGTAGAGACAAAAAAACACAGTTTAGGTGTAAGGCCCCAGCAGTGACGCACACACACACACAGGCACACACACACACACACGCGCGCGCGCGGCGCGCTGCAATCTAGTGGTCGAGCGTGACACAAACAAGATAACATCTATAGGATGGCAGCTCGGAAATGCAGCAGCGCTATAAATCTAAAACAAAAGCAGCAGCAGAGTACGGGGCCGCTGGCTTTGTTCACACACCTTCCAACAAGTAGCCCTCGCCATCATGAAACATGCAGACATGCATGAAAACATTAGCGGCACGCTGCAGGGGAGGAGCTGGCGCCCACGCGTCGGCGGGGACGGCCGCCGACGTCACAGCGTGGTCAGAAACGCTCAGCTCCTCCCCTCAACGGTTCCGTTTTAGCCCACTGTTAATTCCCGCTTTGTGGCCGCACAAAGACTGAGCTGGTGAAACAATGCAAATTCAAATAGGTGACAGTCAAGACAATGGAACGTGTAACATACAGCAGGTGCTGCTAGTCTAGACCTAGACTAGACTGGGCTCCATCTGGTGTTGAGGGCCTCCTCCTGATGGTGGAGAGGCCCCAGACAGACACTTATTAATGTGGGAACAGCCACGTCTCGTCGGCCTCTCAGTCACTCGCCAGACTGCATTTTAATCTCAAAAGGCTCTCCCCATATCCTCCATTTATTAGCCCTCAGCGATGCATTCATGTCTGCAGCGGCTGGAGGGACAAGATGGTAGCGCCCCGACGTCACCGCCAAACCCTGCTTCGTTCTCAGCGCTTCGCCCTGATCTTAAAATTAAGATTAGAGATTGCATTTGCATTTTTAATCTGGCACAAACGCCCTGATCTCAATCATATTTTAAGTATTGCTTTTACCATATTTGAAGCAGTGGCTCTTATTTCAGGGTGCTAGAAAACTCACATTAAATTGTGACATTAAATTGAGATGTGACTATTGTCACACTCCTGCAGTGTTTTCCTAATGACAGGACTAATTTTTGCCGCATTCTGATACATTTCCAACGGCCCGGCTCATTATGTGAGCGTGAAATGATCATTAATATCAGCATAATTGCAGCTGCAGAGGAGCGGCGCTGACAGGCTAATGTTCCACGGCACCCGGTGCCTTAGATGCCGTACCTCTGCACACACACACACACACACGCACACGCACACGCACACACACACACACACAAACACGCACACGCACACGCACACGCACACACACACACACACACGCACACACACACACACACGCACACACACACACACACACACACGTGGAAACGCTAGTGATTAACGCAGTGAAGTGGCCGTGTGTCAGCACAACAGCACAGCTTGGTGCCAAACCGAGACGTTTCCTTCCTTCTCCACCGGCCCTGCTCTGTGACGCAGTAAGCTGGGGCCTACTAATAGCAGCAGCCTTCTCTCACACAGCACAGCCACCACCACCACCTCCACCCAGAGCAGCTACAGCTTTGGCAGCTTCCACAGCTTGTTTAAAATTCAACAGACTCCACTGCAGACCACATCCTATCACTCAGGCAGCACTGGAACCAGACAGGAGCTCCTCTCCGACTCTGATGATGTGCAGCCCAAAGAGTATTATAAAAAAATGGTGGGGCCCTGAAAAGCAACCAGGTCTCTGGACGAAGCAGCCGACCCTGCCTCACTGCCTCCAAGATCTCTGCTTGTCCTGCTGCCGCACATCAGCGACGCGAGCGCTCTTCTCTGTGGAATGTGGCTTCTGTGTGGGCTGACGTGACAGCCTCCCTGATCAGTTGTGAATATCTTTCTTTGGAGAAAACACCGTTTAGTGGCAGCAAACAGCTCACTGTAAATTGCATTCACCCTGTGGTACGAGATTAAACTGTTCTGTTCTGTGTTTTCCAATGACGCTGTTGTTAATAAGGGCATCAGTCAAACTAAACCGCTGGATATAAGATGATCCCTTTGACAAATACCTACTGAATCACAATATTGTCTCCTTCACCACTTCATAATCTCTAACGTGCCGCTTAGATGACCTATCACACATCCTCCTCATTGTTTCTGCACCTGCCAGACTCCACCTGACAGTGGCTTATCCCTCGCTGCATCCGGCTGCAAATGCATCACCATCCTGACGGGACAGAGTTCAGTTCCAGCCATCACCTTCCGCAGGTAAAATGTGCAGAAGCAACTAAGGAAGACAGGTAGAACCCAGATGCATGTATTTTTACCGTTCACTGTTCAGAGCTGCTCTCCATAGAGGCCAGAGCGGAACACGTGACTGCCACGAGTCGTCCAATCAGGCGCTTCCTCCAGCTACAAACCGTGTTCGTCTCACATCCCTGTTATCAGCATCCAACTAATATGCAGTCAATAAAAAGCATCTACAACAGTCTGACCAAAAGCTGTGCTGGGAGTAAAATAGTTGTTTTCCTGTGAGAGAAGCAGCATCACCGCCGCGGCGCCCTCCGCCTCCTCCTCCTCCTCCTCCTCATCACTCTATGAATGAAGCCTGTATCCGGTAGCTAACTACTGTCACGCCACGCATCCACGGTCAGAGAAATCTCGCGTCGTGAGTCCGTTTGCTCCTCCTGCGTCGTCCCCGACTCCACCGGCACACGTCCGCAGAAGCCGGAGGCGTTCGTCGGCGTGGTGCACGAGCGATGCCGCGGCTCCCCCCGCGCTGCGTGCTGGATGAATCCGTCTAACCCGCTCGGTCCTGGTTCCGGCTGGCTTCGCCGTGACGACTGCAGAATTAGTTTGTACATTCGGTTCTCTAGCTTTATGATATTACATAAACTCATACAGCTAGATAACCAAAGAGAAAAACTAACCCACGTCTCTTAAAGGGGCCGCCGCCGCTGGAGCTGCGCGTGTTGTGGTCACATGGAGCCATTGCATTCCGCCTGCATGCGCACGCCGATGCCTCTCTCTCCTTCTTCTTCCGCTCTCCCTATCCCCCGTCTGTATCTGTCTCCAATACGCACGCATAACTGCGCGCATGCACACAGGAGGCTTCAGTCAAGGTGGCACATGCCGCTTTTATTTCCGCCTTTGCGCGTAGAAAAGGGTGACAGGACACCCCTCGCATCGGTTACACCATCCACGTATAAAGTGCAGCTCTGGGGGGCACAATGATGTGGAGGCAGGAGGAGCTGGAACAGCACAGCTTCTGTCAACACGCGATCTCAAATGGGGTGACAACGCACACTGTAAACGTTATTGGCGACCACAAAGTCGCGTCATCATCTTTGTTCTGCGCGAACTTTCGCTCCAAACGAGCATCTGCAGCGTGAAGTCATCCAGCTGCAGGGAGATGATAACGCATCCACGTGCCCTCCACTGACGGATATGGCACCGTTTCCTCGCGCCACTTTTAACCTTGATGTATATAGATATTTATACACCAGTTATTCCATAGCCTGCCTAGTCTTGGCCCAGCTCATATATAACGAAAAAGCACCACGGGCCCTTACAAACAACCAGCTTATGTTTTAAATGCCAGCTCACATCGACCCATTTCAGACCATAGAGCGTAGTTTCCGTGTTGAGTGAATTAATCTATGAATTGCTTGAAAGCATGACAAACTACCACATGCCATATAGCGCAGAGAACAGTACAAGGACTTCCTGCTAAATGTCAGCATCATGATCTAGTTGAACGAGTCCAGCCTCAGTGGATGTCACACTTTGAATTAGTTGGAGGCACGCTGACAAGTTTGAGCAGAACAAAGCAGCCTCTGACAAACGCCGATTTATTATGGTGTAAAGGTGAAGCTGTACATTTAGACGCCGTCCAAACGAGGTAAATGAATAAACAGCTGTAATGCTAAATATTTCTAAACCTGCCCATCTGCTGCCTTAAGTCATTTTTTTAAATATTATTATTAACTGGCGAGCAGCTCACACAATATTACATTATTACTATATTATCTCTCTTTTCAGGAAATTGGTAAGAAAAAGGTGAAACAGCAAAGGAGTTTTCTATGACCTGTCTGTAACCGGTGATGCAGGTTGTAAGAAAGGATCTCATGACGCACCAGTCTGCCAGTGTTTCAAATAATAGTCCACTAGGCCGTACAGCGACCGAGAGGTTCGTTCCGGGATGGGAGAGTCTCTCTCGCCCGTGCTCTGTCGTGTGGAACAAATCCTCTTTACGCACGGCATCAACGCAAAATGTTAAGTGCCCTCGATGCATAGCATGTGTCATTAACACGACATCACATCGTGGAGAAAGAGAACATGCGTGTGAGGAGAACACGCCTCGACTGTCAGGTATCAGATGTGGGGAGCAAGAGGCGGAGGGCCGCGGGGTGCCTCGGGGTCAGACTGCCAGGGGACTGGCACGCGCGAGGGTGGGCACCGGAACCTGGGCTGGACACGGCGACGATACCGAGTTTGCACACTGGGACACAGCAAGTTGAGGGCTGCTGCTTTAAATATGTGATCCTCTAGAAAATTCAGTTGAAATTTAAATTCTTTCTTCTCCTATCAAAATAAAACACGCCTCATTCACCACCAGCACTGTCCTCCAAACACGTTATCTACAGTATATGCAAGAATATGCAGCAGCAGCAGCACAGCACACCCCACATCTGGCCACGTGGAAGGATCTGCTGTAAATCTGCCGTATTTCAATTAAACTTACTTAAATAAGGACAAAAAGATGACTATATTACTATAAAGGCACTGAGAGAAACAGAACACACGTCAGCATCGCGATGGTAAAGTCTGACAATGTGTTCATAAAGATCATCGTTTTCAGGTTCATAGCAATATAATTTTTATTTTCTATTCTGCTTCTATTAACTCGTCTGTTCTTTTCAGCAGTTTTAACATGTTCATTATCTGGAGCTCAAACGTCTTGCCTGTCATCTCAGTAAATGCATATGGTCAGCTAGCTCCTAGCCGTTAGCAGCACCATTTTCAGGATGCTCAGGGCAGTTCATGCAATACTAAAAATTATTTATTATTGTGAATTATTATTATTTTTTAAATTAAACAAAAAAACAGAAGATTTGTGTGTGTGTGTGTGTGTGTGTGTGTGTGTGTGTGTGTGTGTGTGTGTGTGTGTGTGTGTGTGTGTGTGTGTGTGTGTGTGTGTGTGTGTGTGCGTGGTTAATACTGTTTCCCTCGCATTTCTGGCGTTGATCAACCTCACGTGCATTCAACTGAACACGCCCCCTGAATGCGTCATGTCCTGTCAGTACAGTAAGGTGTGCAGCGACAATGAGGTGAGGAGCCTTCCTTCGTGCCAACTGACTTCTCTATTCTATTCTATTTTATTCTATTCTTTTTTTATTAGTTTTACCTGCTGCAACCTTTACATAAACCCTATTTAGTTCACCTGCCGTGTTGTGTTAGTCATGTTGCTCATTAAACACACCAGATTCACCGCGTAGATAAATCAGGTTGAAAAAAAGGAAATAATATTATCCTCTTCCTTACTGTTGCAGCAATAAAAAATATTATCTGATGTAAACTCTAAATGCAAAATGTACTAAATGCTTCAGTCGAGCATATTTGAAGATAAATGCTCGAGAAGGAAGTTGGCCGCTTTTAGTGAGGGCACTGCCTCTGTCCTTGGTGCTGAAACGGATGAACTAAATTGACCGTGTTGTTTCAGAAACACGATAAAATACTAACATGCAATGAAACACATTTAGAGGCCATATAATATCATATTGTACACTAGAAGTTACACAAGCGCTTCATAACCTGGACAACCGGCCTGTGAGGGTTTTCTTAGGTCAACTTGTTTTCCAAAAACAGCAACAATAATACAACACTGTAAAAGTGAATTATTATCTATGTTAATACTGAATTTTGAATAAGACACAAAACTGAATTTTGTCTCTTCCCCTTTTTATATCATTATTAGAAAATAATAATATTATACTTCAATATATTAAATTTAAAATATTTCTTCAGTTGTTAGTCTATGTTCATATAATGTTTTGTGATATTTCGTTTGTGGAGAATGTGAATTTAGATACATTTTGTTAAGTAAATTAATGGCACTACAATTTATTTAACGTCAGTGATGTATATCTGATATTTTCTGATGTAAGAATGTGTGTAGATTGTAGCATAGTAGATAAAATGACAGAAGATCGTTACTGCAGTGGCAGCTCTGCAATATACAGTAGTAGTTTACAGTAGGCCTACACCTGTTGCAGTGTGTAATGAAGAAAGAAGAAAGAAAGAAAGAAAGAAAGAAAGAAAAGAAAGAAAGAAAGAAAGAAAGAAAGAAAGAAAGAAAGAAAGAAAGAAAGAAAGAAAGAAAGAAAGAAAGAAAGAAAGAAAGAAAGAAAGAATCTTGAATTACGTATTTAAAAATTCTAATACACTAATATAAAATAAATAAATTATTAAATATAAATTTTAAACAAGTAATACTACTAGTTTTTTAAAATATGCAATAAAAATGCCAGTATTTGATGCTGACTGACACACAAATGTAAATAGTACAAATGCCTCCCAATAGAAATTTGTTATTTCTTAAACAGAACTGTAAAACTATAGAGTGACTAGTTTGTTTCTCTGAATTTTGTGGTTCTCTATTGTCATCAGCTGCAAAGGCCTGATTAATTAATTTCACAGTGTAGCTCCGGAGAAAATTTTCCCACAAACAAGTGACCATAAAAAAAGAGTAAAAGAAAAAAAAAATCGCCCAAAGAAAGAAAGAAAAAAAAGTCAACATCAAGTTCAACAACGTGCTGGTGCTCATTAACATCACAATGCTGTCTGGGAGCGCACAAGTCCCCTTAACAAGAGACTCTGGCGTCAAGTCCCTCCACCTCTCAGCCAAGGGGACATTTTCCCAGGCTCTGCTAACAATCACACAACTGTTTGCTTTATAAACGCCAGCTCTGGGGCCACTCAGCCCGCCTCATCACCGCTCAATGGATGCTCCTGCTAAAATGAGACGGAACAGCCCGCTGCCACTCAGCATTTTAAGCTTCACTATATTTGACTATATTTTCTCTTGTGGCCTTCAACCACTGTGTCGTCTTTCCTTCATTAATACTTTTAATTCAGAATAAGATTCTGATACATGTTGTATGTGCCTTTGCATTATTATTATTATTATTATTATTATTATTATTATTATTATTATTATTATTATTATTATTATTATTATTATTATTATTATTATATGTGGATGAAATTGACTCTTTTTGGCATTTATCGTAACAGGCACAAATTAAAATGTAGGTAATACAGAAACATACTTACTAGTCACACATTTGGAAAACGTCCCTTCAAGTCCAGTCAAGTATTTCACGCAAGTTTCTAGCAGGCATCTGTGAAGTGTAACACAACTAGAAAAGCCCAGAGTCCGGAGAGAAAGCCAAGCGAGCGAAACAAGCCTTCGCTGTCTGAGAGTAAACCCGCACAATGACTTGATCCAACACACTGGAGGGCTTATCATAGACGGGCATTACATTTGCTTCAGTGGCCAGACACAAGCCAGGGCCGAGGCGACACCGCTGCCAGCATCCGCTCCCACATCCCAGCATGTCCTCGTCAGCTTCGGATGACAGTATGCGCGGAGCCACTGCGTCGCGGGTCCCCTCTCCTCTCTCACCGCTCCCCATCTCTCTCCCTCTCTCTCTTTCAGCCGCACACCCTGTCTCTCTCTGTCCATCTCGCACGCTCGACTGTGGAGGACCTTTGCAGAAACCCACACACTTTTTGCACCGCTTCTCGGCCACTGTGGACCAGTGTCCATTGTTTTGGCTGAATGGCGTGAGTCCCTCTTTAGTTGCGTCCAGGATCTTTTTGGTAGCGTTTGATACTCACGTGGTGGGAGACGTACTGCCTCTTTGGCTGCGTGGAGGGAGAGCGCAGAAAGGGGTGGAGGAAGGCACCTCCTAGCATCTTTGGGAGACAAATGCAGCAGATCCAAAACTTGGATTCGGGTGGGTGGAGGTGGAAGGGCATCAGAAAGGCTCAGCCTGGTAGGATGTTATACGTGTTATGGAAGATACCTACACACTTCATCCCCAGCGCACCCCGTCCTCGATCTCCCTGCGCTGAGTCCTGATGCCACGGGGCGCAAAGTCACAGTCAGTCCTGTAGGAAAGGGACCTCGACAGAACAATGATCCCGTGAGCGAAGCGCCTGTGTCACAAGCCTCCAGGAAGGAACCGAGACAAAAACGCCATGAACCAAATGTTCTAACGCGCAGAGAAGCCGGAGATAATCAGCGAGCGGCGCGTAGCAGCGGAGTGCGTGATGCTGGTGTCGCAGCTTCAGCAGCGGGAGAAGCCGACGCTTTCCCGGCGCTCCTGCGGGTCACGTCGCTTTACGTGGTGCGACGTGTCCTTCCGCTCGGTGCGTAACGGAGCGCGCAGTCAACCTTCGAGTGGCAAATGTCACCGGAGCAGCGAGAACCCCCCGGGGTTCGTCTTTAAACCGCAAGCACTGACTGCAGATCCATACGGACGAAGTCAAAGCAGCAGCAGCGCGCTACAAAGCCGGTCTCCGAAATAACGTGAATGTGTGCGTGGTGACGTCAGGCACCAGGATATGGTCGCTCTGAACGTGTTATCCAAAACTCACAGTTCGCACGACGCAGAGGTTCGTTCACTGGATTTGTGTGGCTCTCACTATACAGATATAGCAGCAGGAATAAACGTAGACATTTTTATCGAGTATCGATAAATGTCTCAAAAATTCCAAATGTGTGTAACTGTCTGGTGTTGGCTTATTGAGTCCCGAAAGCCCAGGAGAAACATGACCCGTGTGTAAAACTAACATGGTTAAAATAACTAACTAACTAAATAAATAAATAAATAAATCAGTGATCACTTGGAAACAAACAAATACACTATTATTATTATTATTATTATTATTATTATTATTATTATTATTATTATTATTATTATTATTTTATTTATTTATTTATTATTATTACATTTGATTTACATGGTCCCACTTGTATTAACTAAGCAGACTTGGTGGAGGCTCGTTAAAGGTCTACTACCGTCTATGATTTTACACAAAGCCTACAAAAAGAAGAATATATATGCTGTCTAACTGTTTCCCCATCGCAGGCTTTAACAATGACCAACCAAACAACTAAGCAGAGCTCCTGGTCAATCGAGATCAACAGTGACATCTATAGGTATAAAGCAGAACTGCAGCGCAGGCCTGTTTACGGTGTGACTGGCCTAGATCTACAAAACGTGCGGATAAACTCATAAAACGATGCACAGGCTTGTGACAGCAATATAATAGCGGTAAAGCCGCTAAAACCGCTTAGGAAATTATATTAATTCTCTCCAGTTTCCGATGGGTGACTAGGAAGACTATTAGGCTGGTGCAGTTCACAAGAAAACACGAAAGATACTGACGAAATGTGGAGATTCAAACACGATAATGACGAGATTGACAATAAAAACATTAATAACATATATCTGTATTTATTATTAAGCTTCCTGTTGCTATTATATGGCATCAAATTATCGGTAGGCCTATGTGATGATGTAAACCACTTTATTCAATAATAGGACAACCATCCCACGAATATGACTCACACTGGATTAATAACTATAAATATACGACAACAAAACAGTAAACGACACAGCGCGCAGTCACCAGAATTTTATCATTCATTTTATTAACAGGTAGTGATCATCTCACATATGCTCGTTAAATTGTAAGAAGAACGCACAACATTAAATATGTGTAAATATATCAAATGAATGTAAAATCCCGTGGAGTTATTGTGGACTCCATCTGCCTGTACTTCTGAGTATTTATGACTCCAGAACGTTGAGCATGAAAATTAAAGACTGGACGAAAATACTCCCTAAAGTCTTCAAACTATAAATGAATTGCTATGAAAATAATTAAATATAAACGAGTAGACGGATTCAAGGTCTGAGAAATATAGTGAATATGCAGTATTTATTAATGAATAAGTTCTTGTTTCAGTTAATGTGTAGACTCCATATATTTTGGTTGTTTTGTAAGTCTCTTAAAATAATTATCTTAGCGACTGCTTTTAAATCGTGAGTGCATATTTGAATGGATATTTAATTGTCTATTTGCAGCAATAAATTGCGTGTGTCAATCTCCGTTCTGAAATGAGAAAGTTTAGAAAAGTAGAAACGCACAATCCTAACAAATACGTAAAAATGGACGGTGATAACAAACAACTCAAACATTTTTTTTAAATATTTGTCTTCAAAGTTACTTGCATCAGTTGAGACACGTGCACACAATCACAGACAATCACAGCAGGACGCTCTGGTGTAAATGTTTATATCGTTCATACCGTTTTCCCTCTTAAAACTAACGCTACGACATTTTCTTATTCATTTGGGGAAATTCAGAGAAATTATTTACTGGGAGGAAACAATACTCGTTTTGGTTTTGTTTCAAAATGACTTCAAAACGTCTTAAATAATAAAAGATGGCTTCACTTTGTCTTAGTTAATATGCAGCCACTACACACAGCTCTGAGGATGAATCCTCCAAACCTTAACGCGCCACATTCAAACTGCTTCCGGCTTCCTCCTAAATTCACTCATTTCTGTCAAAAGTCCGTGGTTGTTGCGTCACCACGCTTGAGCTCACTGAGCGCTGCTGGGTTCAATAGTTAATAACTGGCCGATTGAAGTGGACACTTGTGGGAATTGTAATGGCCACTCTTCAAAAAGGCTGGACCTGACACAGGGACATAAAGGTGTCAGAGGTCACACATGAAGACCAACGGGGGGCAAATATTGTCCATCCCTCTGTCGCGCCCCCAAATTAGCACCAAAGGCAGCAGCTAATTGTAATAAAGTATGTGATGATGCAGATTTCTGCTACTCTTTGAACTACAAAGGATTTTAAACAAACATCTAAAGTGAACTCTTAGCAAAGTTAAACAAACTGATGGAAACAAGCTGACTCTTTAGAAAACATCTCTCTGAGTAAATGTAACATTTTATTTAACTTGTCTCAAAATAAATATGTTTAACTGCCTACAGGAACACACCAAAGCCTTTTCTGCTGAAACTTGCAAATTTCAAACATGAAAATGCTGCTAATGCAAAATTACAGTCAAAAAACCCCGAAGCTACCAACAAAAACTCTAATCAATGCTTTGTAGTTTTATTATAGATTATATACCTCTAACTGTCATTTTGCTATTACAAACCCAGGGTTTCTGACAGAGTTGGGTCCCATGACAGGTGAGTGACAAAGTCAAATTAAATTTTAACGGTCATCAACGAAGGATGAACCTAATTCAGAGGTTTGAGGTAATAAGTACAGAGTGATGTTTATGCAGCAAGTCTCTTACACACAGGCAAAACAACATGTGGCAGGTTCCAGCATCCCTCCCACATAAACCAGCTTCAAACAGACATTAATAGCATTTCCAAAAATAGGAACTGTGATCTGTGGAATATTAAGTTTGTAGAATAATTTATGCAAAAAGCAAGATTTTTAAATTAAAGATGTTACAATCAATATCAAAAAAGTAAATAAGACCTATGGAGTTAAAACTATTTTCCACGATAAAAGACAACAATCCTCCACTTACATGTGAGCAGCTTCTCGTGGTTCTTCTCGCTCAGAGTGTCAGTGATGGAGAGATGTTGATCCATTCATTGCCACGTGAGAAAGGGCCAGTGTTCCTATAGCCTTCCTGGTTTAATTGGGAACAGGCTGAGGTTTATGCTAATGAGCGCTGACATCAGTCTTAACAGCCTCCCCTCCATAAAGGAGAGGAGCAAAGGGCCAAAGTCGCGCCTCTTTTCCCAGGCAGCTCCGCCGGTCAAGTTCAAGCGCAGCGCCCACGGCGCGCGCGATTGTCATTCAAAACACGCGAATGCGCGAATCGCTGGGTTATGTGAGAAACGCGTCCCACCTAAAATGTGAGACTTTTGGAATGCGCTTCATATTTTAGCACGAGTGGTGTATCACATCTTCACCAGACGGCTTCACAAGCAGGGCGGCTCTGCTTTTATGCGCCTTTTTGCTGTGAAGCGTGTGTAAGAAATAAAGAACTGTTTTAAATTAATGTCTAACGTCTGTTTCTGACGTTATTGGGCTTTTAGCTGCAGCCTGTTACCATAAATGTTTAGCAATACACATTGAACCATTGTTTTATTAATACAAATTATAAAAAAATAAGTTGTGGAGAAAATAGGTCTGTGTAAACTAACAGACTGAAGATGTAAGATATCAAGATAATTACATTTTATTTAAATACAAGTGTGTGCACGTACACCATGGACCTGTGAACCATGGGGTCGTCTAAGAGAGAAGCTGCAATCAGTCACATCATCCAATTCCACTGCTAATATTGATGTGAGTTTTTTTTTCATTTTGTGAGTAAAATGCTTGATTCACATGCAAGTTTTGTGCAGTTGCTTCAAATTAGATGGTTATTGAGATTGATGTCAATAAAGAAGGAGGAGAAGAAGCATGATATTACTTGTTAAGGCTTTTTCAGGCTCAACACTAAACATAGTTTCAGAAAAAAAAGGAGCAAGATCAGCTCAGCACATTGTCGGGCTGCAGTTCCGAATCCAATGAACTGTTTGTTGCTGCATCATTTGATCTGATGTTTATGATCATAGCATTGCAGACGGTAGCGAGGGATCACTGGTCAATCACTTCCTGGTGACATACAGTGGCCGTGGCTCTGGTAATTAGCAGTCATGATTTACAGTCCACTTCTAAATGAATCCCTGTGACAAAGCAGATCTGGTTCTCACACACTGCAGAGGTGGCAGCAGTTGTAAAAGGAGACCAAACAAAAAGAGACGAGACAAGGAAAAAGCCCACGCTGGAGGAAGGAGGTTCCTTTGATGGAGCACCCTTGCAACATTTGCATATATTCAGATCAGGTGATGAATACCATGCGCGGGGGCAAACAAAGCCGAGCCAATGGCAGCGCCGCGTCCCTGCTGCAGGCTCAGAACCATCCCCTGGTCTCCCAGCAGCACCCTTGGATAGACACAGGGAAGCGGTGTGGGAACCGAGAGGCCCCCCGAGCTGAGCAGGAGGAGGGAGCCACTTGTAGCCCGCGGGGAATTAGCATTTCATTTGTGTCCATTTTCCTCAGTAATTTCTGCCCCGCCACTTCAGCCACAGATGGCTAACATGGCAGAGGGATTAGCATTTGTGTCCGGGATGATAATGATGGAAGTGTTGTTCTAGCCAGACACAGGCTGCGGCATGTCCTCACACAGTGTGACTAATGATTTAATGTCTGAGATGCTGGCTGTGTAGTTTTCAAAAGCTCTATTAGTTCAGTCACATTTCTAGCATTGGGAGATGAAGAAACAGGCATCAGTATTTATTGAAAGGTAATATAAAATAATATAATAACAGTACTCATGAAGTTTAAGCGACCACACAGGGATGAGTGTTTTACCGAGTGAGTAGCTTTACTCCAGATGCACGCGCAGTGGTGCAAACACGGCCACTGGAGACTGCTTCATTTGATCAAACCCACTGCTCTTATTGAACTGCTAAGCCTCTGTGCACAAATTCTCAGGGCAAAAGACCAGACACACCTTCAGAAGCGGTGGCCTCAATTAGCACAGAGTGTGAATTCAGTCAGCTTCAGCAGAGCAGACCACGCAAATTACCCGCACGCACATGCTAAACACAGATTTGAATGCCGTGAGGCTGGGTAGAAGGGCACAATGCTGGTGAAAGGCTGGGCTTTACGGAGGATGAGCCCACATTATGATGCATGTACAGGCCAGTGTGTGTGTGTGTGTGTGTGTGTGTGTGTGTGTGTGTGTGTGTGTGTGTGTGTGTGTGTGTGTGTGTGTGTGTGTGTGTGTCCTGAACCTCCCATGGCTAATAGTTTAAGGCCGAGCGATCATGAGAGATCATTGTGATACATTAACAAACATATAAACTTTGTTGAAAGTTTGAAATCAACCACGTTCTTATTATAATGTGATTAGGTTTTCATCAACCTTAATAGAAAAATAAGTCTTTAATGCATGATTACATCAAACAATCTTCTACTTTTCTCCTCCCTGGGGTCTGTGTGATGCCAAAACTGCACGTCTGAGACTTTAAGCTTCATCATTTGCATAACGTTTGTTTTCATTCAATGAAACTTTAAGATACATGATAGTGGAGGCATAAAACATGGAGATTATCATTAGGAGGATCACACAGAGGCGTTCAGGTGCACTGAGGAAGAACAAGGAGCTGGGACGAAATTTTAATTAGAGATGAGGAGAGGGGGCATGCTGATAAATTAAAACAGTTTTATTTGTAACATGATCTAAATGTTTCTATTCTGTATTTAACAAAGAACAGATGTGTTTTAGATAGGACCAAATATCTGTCCAGTATTTTCATCTGCATTTTGAATGTCTAACAGTAATATTAGAGGCAAATTATATATTTTAATGAGAACTATGTATTGCTATTTGTTGTGTTTAAGTGTTTTAAATGTAGCAGTATAATCACAAGTACCGTTTGTATTTTCAATGTGTGGATTCATGTTCAAAAGCATAATATCATAATCAAAACACACTGTATGTTTTGTCAAATAAAAGCACTAGTTTACCGGGTTGCACATGCTTATTTACAAAGTACAAAGACATATATGTTTAATGTAGTAACATTAGTGGGAAGAGATTTTGTACAATTCAAAAGGAAAAACGTTTTATTTTGTAATTATAAAACAAGCTGTTAATGTGTATGCAGTTACAGCCAGCTTGAATAAATAATTTCCTAGTAATTGAAAATTGCAGCAGTTAAAAATGAATAGTCTCACAACATAATAAAGCGGCTAAAACGCTGCCAATTTAGTTCTTCAGTCTCGTGCAATACAGATCACTACTCAGCTGTGAGTGGAAGCAGCAGACGGCTTAGGTTATGGGTAAGACGTTTAGAATTTACAAAGCTTTCAAAGAGCACTTGAAAGCAACGTGTGACGCCACTGCAACATCCGGGACATTCAGCTGTTTCACATGCCTGTGAGGACTTTCCTGCATGTGAAGTAGTTTTGGCAGCTCCAAAGCTTCAAACTACACATTTCAGGAGAAGATATGGTACTGTACAAACGTCTGTGGTTGGTTTTCTTTTGCATGTGTAAAACTTTGCAGCAGAGGCTCAGTGGCGGGGCTCTTGCTTCTAGTGGTGTGAATGGGAGCCAGTTTGCTAAGGCTAACTAGCTAGCTAACGCTTTTAGAAGCACTGACAGGTGGTGAAGTTGACTAAAATTAGCACTATGGCCATTTGCTAACTTTCATTCATTTTGTACGGGGCTTTTAACACATTACGCGTAATATAGTTAAAAGTCTTGCTGTCATTAAAATTGGTTTATGATGCTTTGTATTAGCTTCTGTCGCAACTTGTCATGAATTACATTAACCCTAAACCCTAAAGTGTTGTATTAACAGAATTGTGTTGCATATTTCTTGTCCTGTGTGCTGAGTCAGTAACATTCTACTGCTTCGTTTTAGACGGGACGCTCAATCTATTTGCTCGTCTCTCTCGCAGCATTTACTGTCCCGTTATGTGTGCAGTTTCCAGGGTTTGACCTCGTACTTAGACGCACGTGTTTTCTCTGACAGGCGCTGATGGGCGTTCAGCTGGTGGTCAGCTTGCTGGCCGCCAGCGTTATGCAGAGGATGGCTCCCCATTGCTCGTTTGCCCGCTGGCTCCTCTGCAATGGCAGGTATGGCAGGTGTCATCACCCCCACAATCAGGTTGCACCCCGTGAGCTGTGCACTTTTTACATGCACGTACGTGTCTGTTGTTTCTTCCAGTTTGTTCCGATTCAAACACCCATCAGAAGGAGAGCTGTGCGCCCTGGCCGGAAAGCAAGTGCCCAAACAAAACCGGAGGGACAGGTGGGATTTGGGGGATGGTCTGACAGCTGCAGTGGCGCCACTCGAGACAGACTGTGTGTCCCTCAGGTCAACAACACAATCGTTGATCATGTGTCCCCTGTCTAATTTCTAGGAGACAGAATGGGGAGAACAAGCCTCTCACAGTGCCCAAAGACATCGACCTTCACCTTGAAAAAGCTCCAGTCAGCGTCATTGACGCTCTTGGTAAAACAAACACTCCCCTGACTGCATCATTATGATGATCTGCAAGTACAAACACTGCTCAAAGTCGGCTGTTAATTCACAACTGGCCCAGTATAATTTACTTTTGTAAGATCCTGTATCACAGAAAATTGTGAGACATTGAGTTTTGTTTTTGTTTAGTTTTTTAAATAAACCCCACTATTGAATTTTGATTTCTGTTTATACTCTTAGTTCTACGTTTCTTCCTGGAGTACCAGTGGCTGGTAGATTTTGCAGTATATGCAACTGGTGTCTTCTTGTTCACTGAGTGTTACTACAGTGTGGTGGATGCCAGCAAAGAGGTCAACATTGGAGCAATCTGGTGTGTTCTGACTGTTCTCTTCAGTCTGTATCCTTCATGTGTAAAGTCAATTGACGATCCTACAGAACAGCGAATAGCGTATCTTCCTCCTCGTTGTCTTCATTTAACCCTAAACCCTTAGAAAGACCCTTCACACTCTGATGAGCCACTACTTCCGCTCTGAAGAGGGAGGTGAGCGCTCCGTGTGCCTCGCCTTTGGCTTTCTGTCTTTGCTCATAGCCATGCTCGTGCTGGTGGTCAGGGAGGACTACCTGGAGTTCGGCCTGGAGTCTGGCTTTGCCAGTCTTTTTGATAATTTGGAAGTTTTTGCCAGACAGCAGGGCTACGCTGACTGGTCGTAAGTATGCACCTTCATAAACATGGCTGAAATATGTCTTAAAACACTTTAATGCTGTTTGAAATTGTACCATGCTGTTTGGCGCTGTGCAGAGTTTACTGACAGATATTTGTGTTTGTTTGACTGCAGAATCCCGGTGACTAAGCTGACGGTGAAGCTTGGTCTGGCAGCCGTCTGTGCATACATTGGGGCCCTGTTGGCCTTCCCTGGGTTGCGACTGGCTCAGACTCATCTTGATGCTGTTCAGATGAATTCTGGCCGCCCACACATCCAGTAAGACTTGCAAAACACCTCATGTCTCATTGACAACGCTTTACCTAGTAAAATACTTAGATTTGGCTAATTTCTTCTCTGCAGGATTCTGCTACACATGAGTTTTTTGTCTCCAGTTATTGTGTTGGTTCTTTGGGTGAAACCGATTGCACGAGACTTTCTGGCCAATGCTCCCATGGGAAAGACATCTGTCACAATGTGAGTGAATATACAACTTTTCTGTCTGTGTGACACAAATAATGGCCAGTAACAGCATTCTTTTTGTGTCATGATCTCATTCCTCCAGAGTCCCCAGTGCAGCATTTGACAGCATGCGTCTATGGATTATAGTGGTGCTGAGTGTGCTGCGTCTGGCGCTGACTCGCTACCACCTGCAGGCCTACCTCAACCTGGCTCAGAAGTGGGTGGAGCAGATGAAGAAGGAAGCAGGACGAATCGCTGCCATTGACATTCAGAGGAAGGTCAGACACTGTTTTTATTCAGTGACTTTGCACCGTGTTACTGCTACCTGTCTGTGGCTGTTGGTTTTAAATGAGATATGTTTTGTTTTAGTCGGCACTGAGTAACACATAACAACTTAGAAAATTATTGTATTTGAATCTAATTGGAAACTGGTTGTCCTGTCCTTCAGGTAACACGTGTGTTCTGCTACCTGACCGTCGTCACACTCCAGTATCTTGTTCCTATTTTGCTCATCCTCTTCTCTACGCTGGCGCTCAAGGCACTAGGTGGGTAGCGCACCTCCAACACAATCATGGCCACCCCTTAATCCAAGATTGCTTAAATGTGTCACTATACTTGTAATGCCAAATTAAGACATTTACAGTTACAAGGTTGTTAAATTCTAGAGGTTTTAGTGTCACTGAAAGGCCCTATGCTAAACCATAATGGCTGACCTCTCCCAGGGGACTTTACGTGGGGCACAGGTGCGGAGGATACACCTGGGGTGACGCCAGCGTTGGTGATGCCCACAGCAGCACCTGTGTCACCCAGCAGTGTTGATGATGATGAAGAGGGAGTGGAGGACATGGAGGAAAACATTCAAGCTACAGTAGCTCACCTGACGGCGACCTTCACAGCGCTGAGGTCCGTCCTCACTCCACTTTTCTTCCGAGGCTTCTTCGCCTTCCTCACCTGGTGGGTGGCTGCCTGCCAGGTCATCAGCTCCCTGTTCGGCATCTACTTCCATCAGTACCTTATGCAAAACTGAGGAACCGAAAAATCGTGAAACATCTTCAGCCATTGTTTTGCTGTGATTCCTGCAAAGGGGACATTTCACAGATAACAGAAATGCTGACAGAATCAACTTGCAGAATTGAAACTTGATGGGAACAGTATGTCTGAGAAAGCAACTGTGTCACCCTGAAAACAGGCAGGCTGTCAATAGAAAATGCAGAGGGAGAACTGGGACCTGTATCACAGAGCAAGTTCAGATTAGTCTGCCTTGCTTTGGTTTACCTGGACAGTGAGACAAGTATCAGTGTTTAATCAGATACGAACTGATGCAACTTGTACACAACACTAAAAGAACCAGAACTCCCAATACGACCCACACGAAATGGACTGTAGGTCCACAGTCCATTAGGTCCTCATTGAGGTGTAACATAATATCTGTTATTACAAGTAGAAAAGTGAGAACCTACAGAAATTAGAATTTCCATATTTTCAAAGTGAAACAAAAAAAAAATACCTCAGACTTTTAAAATGTTCTTTTTAATAATGTTCAGTAGTTTTTTCCTCTTACTGCAGGGAAATCATTATTAAACTATCACACACTATTAAAGCAGGTACACAAAGGTAAATAAATGTAAGCATTTATTTTATTTATTTATAGCTTACAGATGCAATCAAGAAGTGTGACACTGTGCATTTACCAAGGAGCTATATCAGACTTTCATTATATGATAGCGACAGACCGTCGCAGACGCATTTCTTTCCTTTCTCTCGTTGTCAACAAAGTGATTCTGCTTCGCTATGAAGTTGTTTTGTTTGTTTTGCGCTTTGATTTGCCATTGTGTTGTGTAGACATATTACATTTTGTTACCATGGTGATCCACCCCAGTTGATGGTGAGCCAGAGCTCTGAGAAACTTCGAGTTAACGCTGGGAGTGTCCACCTACTGTAATCCACTCATCCGGCTTTGTGATCTGCTTCTATGACTAATGTTCTATGCCAGTGTTAACCAAAAGTTTCTTAATGAAACATTAAAATGCTGCATTTCACATATTTTGTACAAGGGAGCGTATTAGTGCTTAACCCTGTGTAGATCAGCCTTTTTATTTTTGTGGGGGATTAAGTTAATTCAGACCCAGCCTGAGTTTTACTGCAGTTCGAGGCTGATGCTTTATCTAGAGTCTCTTCCCTATTTCACCAGGTGCCTGGGAGCTCAGGAGTTTTGAAAATCTCCCTCTTTTCCAAGCGTTATAAAATGAGCTAAAATTAATTCAAAACTCTTATGAGTTATAATCACTGTTCAGTAATGTATGTGAGACAACGCCCTGGGTTAATTCATTGATTTATTTATGATAAGCATTTGTTAATTAGAAGTGTTTCTGTTCTGTTTGCTTTTAAGTGTGTGTGTGTGTGTGTGCGTGCGTGTGCGTGTTTGTGTATGAATTCTGAACGGATTATACTGTGAAGTTTATGAGATTCGAATGCATGTTGTGCAAACTTCTGGCTGTAGCTGGAATGTTGTGTGTGGCTTAATAAAAGCATCATCTTGGCATTTGTTGTCTAGAATGAAATTTGTCTCTTAGGGAGCATGGGAGACATCGACAAGAAACCGTTTCCATAAACACTTTGGAGCACCACTTGACAGAAGATCATGCGTGATGATGGTCAGTCTTAGTGCTGTGCTGAGTCTTGAACTCTGACCCCAACCTCCCGAGAAGATCATTCTTTAATCACTGATAATCGCCATCGCCTGAGGCCCCTCAGGAGCCCTGGGATAAATCTCCAGCCTCCAGACATGTTTTCTGCAAGAACTGCATCCAAACTGAATTACTCTGTGCATTGGATTTGTATTCTGTGATATAAGAACGTTCAGACTTGCGCCAGTTTTGGCGGCAAAGGAACGTTACTGCGTAGAGGCTCTTTTGTCTGAATGCTGGCATGATTTATTAAAGATAGAATTTGACTTCCACGTTCAGTCAAAAGCCACAAAAGCTTTTCCTTGTCAGCGAGGGGCGGCTGCATCGCTGCCTTTGTGTGTGCACTTGGACATGCTTCATCTGCAGATCACAAAGCCACTGAGAGTGGAGGAACTCAGGAGGCCAATGGTTCCTCTGACTCTACCAGCGGGCGCTGTGTACGCCCTGCAGTTTGCACTGTCCAAGGATGATCGGTGAAGAAAGTGTTCAAGAAGAATGCTTCCTGTGTTGCTCCTACATGAGCACAGTGATTCTTACACATTATTAGCGCGGTCACCAACCAGGATGGAGTCGTGTTCGTCTCCGGCGCGTCTGTGGGAGCCTAACGAACCGGAAGATGACGGGCCGACATATCAATATAATCACATTTATTATGTACATCTGTGCTGGGAGGCCCCGGGCCCCAGTCTCCAGCCGTGGTTGGCCGTGGTTGCTATAGGAACCAGCGTGTGTGTGTGTGTGGGTCCAGCCGTGTCTCAGGGGAGCAGACCAGACATGACCCCGGTGAGAATCTCTTTTAATTTAGGAAGGAGACGCGACAGAGCCGTCCCGGGGCTCAGATCTGCTTTTAGCTGAGATAGATGAGGAGGGAGACGCTCCACGTGGTCACGTTAGGAATAGTTACTATGAGCCAACCGCTGTGGAAATGAGCCATTTTGTGCTGAAAATATTTTTTGGAGATGTCCAGGCTTTTAAGTGGCCCATTCTTGTTCTTTTGGCTTGCTGGCAGCACAGCGAGCTGCCTGACAGGGGCTAGACATGATAATGAGGGTGTGTGTTCAAAAGATGGAACAGAGGTGAATGAGACCAAATAAATGGACACATGAAAGCTTGATAGCTGCACAGCGGATGACACATTATTTGTCTTTAGACACTTTTCTCTCAAAAGACAGGTGATGAATTAAATGTAGAATAAAAGGTCGGGCACAGACAAATGTATAAATCAAACTTTTTTTATTCAAAAAGAATCACAACAAATGTCCATTAAAAAACTGTCCCACCAGAGCATCAAAATACTGATGACTTGGTTTCCCGTGATGATTTTAATTCACATAACAAAAAAATCCACAGCAGCACATGAATGAGACCCCCTTCTTGGCAGGTTTACTGAATCTCTGCAGAGTTTGTCGTGATGCATTTATTAAATGTCACACTTTGTTCACTCACTGGGATTCATCGCAGAGTTTGTCAGCAGTTGGCCGCTCCTCACTGCAAATTCTGTATATTGTTATACATATACATTGTTATACATATACATATACATATATATTCATGTATATTGTTACCGGTAATAAATCTTATACCCATTACTGTGCAATAACCCTGCAATGACCTCATACTCACTCTAACTGTACTGTACTGCTTTGTACTGTGCCAACACAAACTGTTCTGTACCTGTATTCTTGCTCATCTGTACTGCTGTTGTGAGAGGTAATTTCCCCACTGCGGGACTATTAAAGGTTTTCTTATTCTTATTCTCGTTCTGACGTAATTGCTGTTACGATGGCGCCCCTTTGTGGACAATAAGTAAAAACTCATTCGAACCGGAAATTAGAACACGGATAAAAACCCACACCACACGGATATTCAGCACGCAATGAAAATGTATATTACGTAAAAACTCCTCAACAAAAAAAAACAGTCAGTGTCTAATAAAACATCCTACGAATATTTACTCCTGCATTGCACAATGTCTAAGATAAATATCAAAGACAAAGACAACAATAAAGCTAATCGAAATGTACATTATTCATTTGCTAAATAAAGATTGTTATATTTTATTTTACCTGTTAAATAAAATCAGACTTGTGATGTGTGATTGCAAGGCAAAGGGAAAATAGGAAAACCATCACCACCACCTCTGGTCTGAGGCCGAGCACTGGCTTTAAGCCCAAATGTCATTGTGTCGCTCTGTGGAGCAGCGCAAGATTTTTATTATTTTATTTAGCAACGAAAGTCAATGAGGTCATTTTATTAAAAACTTGTTTCATCAAAACCTTTATTGATCCCTGTGAGGAAATGCTTTGGGCAGATGCACATACAGGAGTCTGACCAGTGACCACACACTTACGGATCAAACAAATAATTAGACTTAACCTCATAGTTTACTGTGTAATGCATAACGTTGCATAACGTCTTAATTACAGCTGATAAAAACATGTTCAGTGTACATCTGGATTTACCCCGTGTGAACCAGCCGGAGACCGTATCACTGATTTAGGGGTAAATGCACAAAAGAATATAAACTTACACCTATTTCCTGCTTTTACACAACACAGGCCACAGACCTGCTCAGGATGTGAAGGCTACGTCAATAAAGGCACTTTAGGAGATTTTCAGTTGGTCCCGTTGTTCTGGTGTGGCTACCAGAACAAAAAGGTACGTGACTTACACTGTATTCATGACTCACATTAGCTCCACACACAAAACTAAACCTACTAAAACAAAAAGCGAATGTCTTTTTGCATCTCATCTTAAACAATTGAAGGAGGAAAACTCTTCATCGCCAGGAGAGACCAGCTCCGTGTGAGGAGACAAAGAGAGGCTTTGCTCTCTGGGATGATGGGGGAATTTGTGCGTGTGTGTGTGTGTGTGTGTGTGTGTGTGTGTGTGTGTGTGTGTGTGTGTGTGTGTACATGGTTTTGCTGGAAGTCAGCTGACTGGACGGGAGATGGTGGGGGTCTTGTGCAGCTAGTTATCTCTGCCACCCCATCTCCATCTGCCCCGCTTCCTCCTCCTCCTGGGCGTAGCCAGCTTTGGGGAACTCCTTCCTCTCGTTGGCCGAGTGGGTTTCGGGAGGGGTGTGGTGGGCCGAATCCGAGTTGCTACTGGGGGAGTGCTGCCTAAGGTGGTGCAGGGGAGGAGAGGTGGGTGAGGACATGTGTTCAGGAGAGCTGCGCTCCGATTTGATGCTGAGGGAGAGCAGGTGTGGAGACGCTGAGGAGCAGGTCTGAGCGGGGTAGCAGCACCCCCCACTGGTCATCCTGTGAACAACAAGAGGGAGGACAAAGGGAAGAGTTCAGGTGCAGCCTGACGGAGTCTCATATACACCAACAACCAAACCAGTTACATCCTCTTTTTTCTTTCGTCTGAACACATACACGTTTGCCTGAGTTACATGATGTTTGCTGGCACAAAGACCATTCTGGCCTTGTTACGCTCACCCTGGGCTTCCGTGAGGCCCGTGGGGCTGCTGAGGCGGCTGCGCTGGTTGCCACGGATTCACTGCTCCTCTCTGTAGACTCACAGAGTGATAAAAACCTGGCTGGCTGTAGTCTGCACATAAGATACGAGAGTAAAACAAACGAGCAGCAACAAGAGGGAAAGGATGCTTTTCAATGATATTAACGATCACATTAAAATGACTAAACTATTCCCTCAGAGTTCATTTGCTAACATTTGGCGGAAAAGGATGAGCGAGCGGACCTGAAGCTCCTGGTGACGAAAGGCTGTAACCCCCCAGACTGTGGCCCAGCAGCCCTGCCTTGCTCATGGCCACCACCGAGCTGCCGCTGTGCAGGCCCTGGTACAAGAGACCCCTCTGATGAACACAAAGGGTGAAATAGTCACACTCTCAAATTAGCGCTGCAGAGGCACCAAAACTGTGAGGTGCGAAGGACAAAGCAGCACATTTGCATGTGAGTTTTGATTAGCAGTCAGTACTGGTTGACACCCACTGCACCGATAAAGCCACTTACAGAGCTGTGGTTGGATCGCGACGGACCCCCGGCCTCTCCCCGCAGGCCGTCGCCGCCCAGGTTCAGGTGGGGGGGGCTCTTCACGTCCAGGCTCCGGTTCAGGTTGCCGTGGGAGAACACAGAGTAGCCGATGCCTGCGCAGCGGAAAGGAGGGAGCAGGAAGCGAAAAGAGATCTGAGCCCGTTTCGCTCAGGCGAGAATCTTTTATCTCGGCGCAGCACGTCGGCGCTCGGCGTCTGTGCCGGCGAGCGAGATAAAAAAAGAACTTCTTCTTTTGGCCTGAGCTTTGAATTAGAATCTGGCCTGGCGACGCGACGCCGCGATAACATATGAAATCTGGCATTGGAACGTGGACGATTAGTGTCTAATGACTTCAAAGTGCATCTGAGGCTGAAGGCGGCAGGTGTGATGGGTTGTGTACAGAAACCACAGACATGGTTACACTGGTGGAGGGACAGTTTCACAGAAGAGCTCGCCACACACACACGCACGCACGCGTGCACGCACGCACGCACGCACGCACGCACGCACGCATGCACGCATGCACGCATGCGCATGCACACACACGCACGCACGCACGCACACGCACGCACGCACACACACACACACACACACACACACACACACACACACACGCACACTCGAACACACGTGCGCGCACACACACACACACACGCACGCACACACGAACCCAAACACGCACGCACGCACGCACGCACACACGAACACGCACACACACACACACACACACACACACACACACACACACACATACACACACACAGACTTCCTGTTCACAGACAGCTGCACATTAGGTCAACAGCCTACATGTGAATTTTACACCAACCATTTAGCAAGAAAACTGCGACACATTTTGACAGATTGTGTTTGTTTTCATTTTTGATAAGGCACCTTCGCAGCTGTGAAATCAGCTGAATTAAAGGGGAACTGGCGGCTCTTTCGGGCCCCCGGCCGTTTTCTCACCTGAGTGTGGGGACATGAAGGCGGTGTGTGCGTGCGGCCCGGCGGGGCTGGCGGCGCCGGTTCTGGAGCTCAGCGACTTGAAGGCCGGCGACCTGTGCGCGGCGGCGCCGGACCCGGCGCCGGACCCGGCCGGGCTGGGGAAGCCGTTCTCGGCCGACACCAGGAACTGGGCCTCGGGCGGAAGCAGCGACGGGGCCTGAAACATTGAGCGTTGTGATCACACGGCTGCCTCCTGTGAGCGCAGGTACCAAGCAGTGCTGGGGACTGACATAGAAGCGCTGGCGAGCCACAGACAGGTCCATGCCCTCGCTCAGAGGGTACTTGTCGGCCGCCACCTGCGCGCCCTCCTCGCTGTCGAGCTCCGAGCCGTCGAGGCCGAGGCCTTTTCTGCGCAGGGTCTGGTGCAGAACAGAAAGCGCACACGGAGAAATCAGCCACAACAAGAAGACAGAGGCTGAGACGGAGGCGGGTGAGAACCCGAGACGCCGGTCCACCGCCGTTCTACCTATTTTGGTGAACGCGTGCACCTGCTCGTGCTTCCTCCTCTGAGATCGTGCACTGACTGCGTGACTGTCTACCTCCAGGATGTCGGTGTTGGTGCGGCTCTCGTGCGGCTCGCTGTACTCGGTGTATTTGAGCAGCACTTTGTCCATGTCGGTGCTGGCGTACTGGAACAGACGGTTGGTGCTGTTGAAGATGATGAGGGCGATCTCGCAGTCGCACAGCACGCTCAGCTCGTACGCCTTCTTCATCAGGCCGAACTTGCGCTTGGTGAAGGTCACCTACGGCACAAAGGCCCCACAGGCAATCGTCACATCGCACACGCAAGCTGTCCCATAAGAATAATGAGTGTCAAATTTGACAAACTCATTTTTCAACACGGAAATCCAAACGACTTCATATACATCCCTTACATATTACAGGCTATGTCTTTTATTTTGAAAATAAATAAAATATTGCCTGTGCTGTGAACTCACCTGTCGATTCCGCTGATCCAGAATACGACTAATTTGTATTTTCTTCCTCCCCATTGTTTCTGGTTTTCTAAAGAGAGAGAAAATATTACAATGTCAGAACACAGTACATTTTTTAGTAGTAGTACTTAAGTAGTAGTTATGATATTTAGGGGATTTCTTTCTTTCTTTAGTTGAAGGGGAATAAATGAGTCTTTATAATAAGATGCATACGCTGGTCACAAAATATATGGTTGCATGCATCAACTAGTGTGACACTGTAAAAATAATAGATCACGTCTGTCCTGGTGGGAAACTGCGATACATCTGGTTGAAGTGAGTGGAGGGCCCGTCCCCCGGCCTCGCCGAGGGCAGTGTGTGTATTTTTACCACCATGAGGCGATGCGATCTAAAGTTAGAGCGGTCCTTGCTGGGCCAGCGGTCCTTCCACACAGTCTGGCATCCCCGGTCCGGGTCACCCCGGGGCCAGCGGCGCCCGGCCGCGCTGCTCGGCCCCGAGAGACGGGGATAAAAATACAGTCCGTAGCTCCTTTTAAAGGTTCAGCCGGCAATAGCTTTAAACCAAACAACAGAAAGCAAACGGCGTGTTTTGGAAGGATGGCGACGGTTGAAGCCGCCCACTCCTCTCTCATGAAAAAAAGCAGAACCAGGGCCAGAAGGCAAAGACGTAGACGGATGGCGACTGGAACTGGTGGCTTGTGTGTTTATGTTGGTCCGGACGCTCTACCCTGCCCCTGTACGAACATTCAAAATCAGAGAGGCGACGGCGTGACTTGCGCGCAAGCTAACGTGCGCTTACGTTTCAGCGCTAGCCTTTATTTCAAGCGCTGTGATCAGTCTGACCTGACCCTGCCGCACTTCTCCAATGCCCGGAGGAGTTTTCGCTGGTTTTCCCCTGAATACATGTATTGGCCCTCTCTATATTTAGTTCCCTGTCCCCTCCTGACGGTGCCTAGGCGGATGCGGCCTTCGCGTTCCCACGGCCCCTGAAGTGCCCGCCGTCCCTCCATGTGAGCTTGGCACAAACATCTGGGACATTTGGAGAGGAATCCACCTCTTTGCCTACATCATGACCTTATAAAGTCCGGCGCTATCTGCGTTGCTCAGTGCACAAAGTACACCTCCACACCGACAGCCGTCCACTGTCTGAACGGCAAAACTGCCCACAGGTAGCTGGACCACAAAAGCCCTGAAAAAGGTCTGTCTAACAACTCAGCCACCGCAAAGACTAGTCAGAGCAGGTCAGGCCCTTCTGTTATTTTGGGGGAGGGTTTGTTCTTTGGACAAGAAGTGTGACAAGTCGGCAAGAAGAGAGGGAAGTGGGACGTGTGTTCTAAACAGGGCAAAAAGATCTTTATCTCATTAAGTTCCTCTCCTCTCAAACCTAGAAGAAACTGAAGACTATGGTCCCGGCCACAGGCAGCAAACGCACGGCTAGCGAAGCCGAGTAAATATAGCTGCGCCTCCAGACGAGGCGCGTGGATCCAGCGCCGTACTGTAGCTGTGTGGTTTAGCAGCAAGGCCGACGCAGGCAGGAAAAGCCTACGTGGGCCTTGCACGTCAGCTGCTCCTGAACGTTCTCCCGCACGGCAACCGTCGCTTGAGGTCTGTGAATGCACCGCAGTGCGTTCGTAGCGCACGCACGCTAGCTTCCACCCTAACGGTCAGCGCTGACGTCACTCGCGGGAGAAGAGGCCATTTTAAAATCACCTCGGCTCCTCAGTTGATCACTGGATGAGTATTACAAGTAGTATGAGCACTTAGACGCCTGCTCGCTTGCCCGTGGGTCTTGTAACGTCTACCGGGAGCGGCAGCACCTTTCAACGCTGCCCCAGAGGCAGCGCGCTGGAAATAACGCACACGAGCGGCAGAAGCTGAGCTCTGAGATGCTGTGGGAGCCTCTGTCCGTCACTGGGGACCTCACTGGGGCGACGGTACACGTGCCCAGACGCTCAGACCTCAACGGACTCTACTGGACCTTAGCGTGTTCAATCGCTTGTTTGCTATAATGCTAATTAACATACGTGCTGTTGTGCTGTGTTTTCGTGCTGAACTGAACTGTATGCATGAATGAGAAGGGGAAGAAAAATGGGGCATTTCTAGTGTATTGGTGTTCTGCTTGAGCGCTTTCTTTCCATTAGTCGCTCAAAGCAAAGGTGGCGCGTGCAAATGTGGGCACAGTCACCAAAAATGCTAAATGTGTAGTTCTGTAGTGGCAAAGGTTCCTAGAGCGACCAGCTGATTCAACTGTTGGCTGAATGTGAAGTTCAGCTTGATCGCAGAACTGTAGCGGAGTCGGTGACCCTTGACCTCGGCGCTGAGAAGCCCTGTTTTAACGCTGTAGTCATTTCAGTCGCGCCACAGCAGAGAGCAAAACGTGAAACCAGAACCAAAAGCAGAAAAGACTGCTAGAATATTTGCATGAACAAATACATACATCCTCCCCGCCCTAACTTAGACAGAGCTACGGCTGGAAATTGTAAGTAGTCACTGGAAAAATCACTCAAATCAAAACTGAAACGGTAAAAGAAAAAACCTTAATGAAATGTTTCACACTTTGCGACGGAGGAGCTCGAAGCTGAAAGACGGTCACAGTCAAACGTGATGGCCTTGCGTCTGTGCGTGTGTGGGGCACATTTTCTGAGGTCACACAGTTCGTGGCCTTTGCAGAGAAATGGTGAGGAAATATTTGTCTAATTTTAACAGGAGCTAATTGAATTGCTTTGATATTTTTTTCTAGGGCCAGAATAGCAGAGCATGAGTTGAACAGTTAATCCTTCCACGAACAGCCAGAAATGTTCGTTAACACATATTAAAGTTACGTATCATATCCTCACAAAGACAATGGATGAAACAATTTTTTTTTACTATTTACTGTATAAGTAAGAATAAATGAGCCGTTAAGTTTAAAGTTATTTAAGGTCAGGTCATGCTGCGTTCAAGACCAAAGAGGTGTGTCTGCTGTGAATCCAAATTTATTTACAGCGTGCTAATCTGCGCTGAAAATAACACGTTTGTAAAAATACATAGCTCAGAAATGTTTGGATAATTATGCCCAATAATGACGTCACCTGAAAATAGACAGTTCAAGAATAGCCCGTCTGCGCCCGAGTTGCCAAGCATCCCTGTCTGTTTAATATAGCCTCATCCGCGCGCCGCTTCCACGAGCTCAGCAACAGGTACTTTACCAACAGCTGTGCCACTCGACTACGAGACATAGAAATACATAAATAAATGAAACGAACTCGGATCTCACCTGTTACTGCTGAGCGCCCACTTGATCGAGACCACAAAGGCAGGAAGCGTTGAAACTGGGTGAAACCATAGAGGTTTCGACGAGCGTCCTGGCTGCTGTTCGGCTCCCGTGTTTATGCGCTGACATCCCCCTGATGAAGCGGACGCTGCTCTCCAGCAGCTGGCCGCCGCGGCCCGCCTCTCTCTCTCGCTCAGCACACGCCGCCTCCTCCGCGGCGCCATTGGACGCGCTCCTCCGCCTCCCAGTCGGCGAGTGGACTGCGCGAGTCGCGCGCGCGTGTGCGTCCCGGGCTATTAAACGAATTGTTCGGTCGCTTTTAGTTCGGAAAAGGTTATTGGTCGTTCGGGACTGTATTATTTGCATATTTCTCTAAAACCGTGCACGACGCATCTACGTTATACTACAATCACACATAGAGACAAATACCGAGGATGGTTAATAACGTGTTATATAAAATATACCAAAGAAGCATAGATAACTGTAGAACACCAGCAGACCCCCCCCCTCCCCCAACAACCCTAGATGTTTTTGAATCACACTCTGGAAACCACCACTTTCTCAGAATGACAGAGTATTCATACTGTTCTCTCTGCGTCAAGGCTTCTCACACAGAATATTCAGTTTTGAATGGTTATGGGTGATTTAACTGCAATATTCACCTCTAACGTTTTTGGTTTTGATCTGTTGAGTTAGTTTTTTTCGAGTGACAATCACCAAAAACCTTTATTTAATGAAACTGCATTGTTTTATTTGAAGTGTGCACATGAAAACAACCAGAGAAGACTGAGAATTATGTTTATTTCCCATAAAGTTAACAAGCCACAATGCACATCTTGGTAATCAAGGCTTTGAATTGATCTCACAATCTTGTACAGTGTAGTGAACGCACATCCTCTGCGTTTACATTACTACCTCAGAAATGGAATTATTTGAAAATTCACTACTCTCACAAAGGAGTCCAGTAAAGCTGGACCAGTAGTCTCTGTACATCTACAGAGGAATCACGCTGTAATTTTAGAATGATGCAGTTCACTAGACTAAACCAGCATCATACAGTAAATGAACCTCTAAATTTGACTCAAAAAGTTTTTTTAATTTGAATTCTCAAAATATATTTTGCAAAAAATAACTCAATTACTTTTTTTGCTTTATTTTAAATGCTTTTGGAATAGAACTTCAACATTGTGGCCTGCTAATGTTTTATTCAGGCTCAGTTTATACCTCAGCTGTAAAAATAGCAAGACACCATGCTGCTGCACGCGCAGTCGACTGATTAAAGGCAGAAGAAGCGCGTTGGAGCCTCAGAGCTTGTCTCGCTGAGCGTGATGGTTCTCCACATCACAGCTAAACGCTGCCGTTGCTTCGCTGTAGGCAGACTGCAGTAAATTCAAATCAGAAACACCATCCACGCACGTATGAGGTTCAGGCTCAGCACGTTCATCAACGGGCCGTCGGCTCAAATGAACACAACAAATCTGACTGACGTCCTCAGCAAACTTAACGCGGCGTCTCTGTGGGGCCCAGTGTCATTAGTGACACTTTGCTCTTAACACGCACGTTTATCAACTATCACTGTGTCACTGACGAAACCACAGACAGTGAATGGGGAGAGAAATTAAAATAACAAATAAAGACGTTGAATAGTTAAAGACACTAATAGAAAGCAGACGTGTTGTCAGCCCCAATAAAAGATTTCGAGCCTATGACTGAATCAGTGTAAGCTGCATTATTGGCTATTTTTGAACGTGACACAATGTCCCCCTAAAATTAATACAGCAACAATTTATAAGTGTGGACGACAACTCCATGACTCTGTGAGGCGACACAGACGCACACGGCTACGTATGCACGCGCAGCTTGAAATCCCACGAGGTGCGACGGCTCGAACCGTGCATCTGATGCAATAGTTAGCAACATCCCTGCAGACGGCCACAGCCTTTACCTCCAGGACTCATCTGTGTGGGCCCCATTCAACCGACAGAGACTAGAGCGAGAGCCCGTCTGTAAATACAGCCGCCTAATCACCTGCTCCTGGGGGGAAATGATAGATTTTCTGGCCTTTACGCGAGTGTCTTCTCTATAAATGCATTGTGAGCGCGGCAGGGCTTCTGTCAGCGCGGAGATGGACAGCTGAATATTAAACGCTTATTAATACATAATCCAAAATGCAAACGCAAAGCCGTTGCAGACACTTTACACACATAAAGGTGCCTTTGAGAACTTTCCGTATCAAGTCCATTTTTTTTTTTCATTTTCCTGAAACTTCTCACTTCTGCTTTCGACAAGATCTGCCACGACCCTTTTAGAGCATGTGGTGAGGCTGTCGAATACAGAAATAGCCTCCATGGTCAGTGTACATGTGTGAGAGCAATGGTTCACATTGTGCAGCCTACCTTTATAGCTGCAGTCTTATCTACATCTCGGCAGAATAAAGCCCTTACACCTTTCCCCCTCCACCTGTCCCCAACCTCTAACAGAACACTGAGGCCTCTGTAACACAAGTCACCCAAGTATGTCAGGGTATTTGCGGTCCGGCAGCGGAATGCGCGTGTGTACGTGGCGCGTGTTAATGCTGTTATAAAGGAATGTGGGGTTGTAAAATAGACGGACGCCACGGACAAAATGCAAAAAACGATCTAAACAGGTCGGTTCAGATTCAGAGAGCGACTGAGCGGAGCAGGGAGGGAGAATCTGCTGTGATCTACACCTGCTGCCACTTTACGCAGT
Organism: Betta splendens; assembly: GCF_900634795.4. NCBI lineage: Eukaryota > Metazoa > Chordata > Actinopteri > Anabantiformes > Osphronemidae > Betta > Betta splendens. Next base: position 25,967,478 of record NC_040884.2, read on the forward strand.
AATGGTGTGAGGCCTAATAGACAAGCTGCCACCTTTCATCTTTATGTGTGTGGAAGTATTGGTGTGCGTCTCCCGCTGTTACTCAATCGCATAACCATCTTAAAGGAGCTATAAATAATCCTTTAATCACTTTATGAGGACATTAATCCACAGCCAGTATAAGAACGACGACTAATGGAAGAAAAGATTGTCAAGACCTTTTGTCAATTCATCCTAAAACCTAAGGAAGTCTAAATATCTAATATACTCTCTTCAGAATTGGCTTTTACCTAGTTTTAGTTACAAATGTCAATTAAACTAATTGGATAAACCAAATAGCCGGACGCTCTTTGTTGCTCTGCTGTTTTGTGTGCCGTCAGAGGTCTCTGCCTCTCCCAGGACGACGTCAACGCTTTGTCGCCGACGATCCCGGAGAAAAAGCCCATTGTTGCTGGGAACTTTTTAATCTGGGGGCTTAGAGCCCATCACATGCTCAGACCGGGCAGCGGGGCGCTCTACCGCAGCACGCCGCTGCGCACATCCATGCTGGGGAGGAAGCCGTCCATCCCGGGAGGACACACGGACACGGACGCGTTCACGCGCACGCCCATGTCTGCGCACTTTTGGGAACTTTAGGAGCGCTGGAGAATTTGCGCCAGAACAAACCCACCGCAGACAGGAAACTTCTTTTTTTTCTACTCGGGCAAACTGTGGGAGCGGGATGTCGCACGCGTACAGCCAGCGGTCTCTAATTGTCCTGGCTTTCCTGGGGATCCTGTCCGCCATCATGTCGGTGTTGTCGGTCATTTTGATTTTCCAGCTGCAGGCTCAGCACGCCGCGGCCAAGGACTCTCCCCCTTCCTCCACCTCCTCGGTCGTGCCGGCGCGCGTGCGGGCCGTGCTCATGCCCGTCTCCACGGTGCTCTCTGCCCTGTCCCTCACGCTCAACCTGAGCTCCGTGGTGGTGTGTCTGCTCCACAGCTACTCCTCCACGGAGGTCTGCCGAGGGGACCGCGACACGGAGAGGTACGGTACGCGGCGCGGCGCGGTGCGTTAACACCTGTGACCAGCGCAGATAGTTCCGGCCACTTCTGAGCGGCAGGATTTACAGGTTTAAACACCTGCGCCGCACTACGGCCGTATTAATACGCACTATGGAGAATCTGTCGATGGAAAAGCTGCAGCATCCCGTTAGGTTCAACTATTCTTCTCCGCATGTGTGCCACCGTTTTGCAACGGCTCACAGTTGTTACGTAATTCCCCTCTACATTACGCGCGTGGCACAATGTCTGTGTAATATTTCTGGCCGCAGTATCAGAGGTTATATTTGCTTCTAACCGGGTGTCTAGTTAGTGGTCACAGAGGTACAAAACGGTTTAGATGCATAATGTGTCAAAGTGCAGAGGCCCACGCCACAGCGAGGCCTCTGCGCCCCCCCACCCCCCACGCCACCTCAGCCCCTATGAATTCATCTAAACAATGGGCTGCGGCTCATTATGCACCCAGCTCATAGCCTCTATGTGGCCCGTTCCCACATCGCTTCACAAACGCAACAGCGTGGACCCCCTCCCCAGTGGCATTCCATGAAAAAATGTGAATAATCAGGTGCAAGGAATGAACATGTAGACACCCACCATGATAGATAGTGGATGTTTCAGCACTTATGGCTCTGATGTATGAACTTATCACAGAGAAAGAAAAGGATGTGGAGCCGTGCGCTGAATATAGTAAAGAAGGTGCATCGAGTTGAAACAGAAGTTGTCATTTATTTAAAAGAATAAAACAAGGCGTTAAACAGATGGTGTCTGGTTCCACAGAGCAGACTGGTTTCTTCTGGACAGCAGGGGTGTGCGACATGTGGCTATTGGACTGTTTTGCCTCGGGGTTTCTGTCTACTTAGCAGGTAAGACTAAAAAAAATGGAAATGTGATGGAAAGCAGCTTGTATTTTTCAAGAATGTGAATGTACCCATTTAAAGCCAGACGCCCGTTATTGCCCAAAGCACACTTTTGGGTATTTTGTGGCAAGTTTGTGTAATTCGAATGCCGAGTGTCAAATCACTGGCGCTGCAGAGAAGGCAAAAACAACCGTGTGCCGCTTTCTGGTGCGTCCAGCGAGTCCAGGAGAACAATGCATTCTTTGAGCGACTGCCACGGCTCAAGTGTTTTTAATGCTGAAGCTGGCAGCGCCGCGGCTCTGTGTTCCACTGAGCGGCTTGTACTGGGGATCACTGGCGGCAGTCACTCCATTGTGAAGAGGAGTGGTCGTCCTCATGACCCCCACTCCAGCCACAATAACAGGAAGCGGGGCGAAGGACTACAAAGACAGCAGCAGCAGCAGCCCACGTCACATCCCGGAGGCGTGCTTCTCTCCCCCGTCCTTTAGCGCGCTGGCGTCCGTGGTCCTTTTCCTGCAGACAAACACGGGACAACTCAGATGTGAATGTCATAGAAATCAGCCTGTGTGACCATTTCAAACAGGATCAATTTAGAACAAACGGTTGTCTATGTCTGTGTAGGTAAAGGCTCAATTTCTCTCCTTCCCCTTTGTCTTTCTTGGCAGCTATGTCCATCTTTATGCTCCTGATATTTGAGGTGGAGACAGGCATTGCCAGTGCCTGCGTCCTCTCCTCAGGGATCCTCATCTTGCTGGTTGTTGTAATCCACTCCCTGGTAAAAGCTTCCAAAAGTGCAAAGCACTACCCCGGTGACCACCTACACACCCTGTACCAAAACGACCATGGCGGTAGCGGCGCGCCCCTGTCTCGACCCTGCGAGCTCAGAATTGGCGTGGACAAACCGCGAATGCATCGCAGCCAGTCTCACCTGCAACACCAGCTCGCCTACTCTCAATGCGGCAACGCAAGGCAGCGAGAGCAACACCAGCAACCCCAGCCGCAGCAGTACGCCCCTGCCGGAGGTCCACAAGACCACGTCAGCGACAAAGACGGCTACAGCAGCGGCGGCGGCGGCGGCAGCTGTCCTCGTATGCACAGGACCCTGTCGACCGAATCCGGCCTGCTGCAGGCCCAGGCTAAACCCTGGAACGGGGTCAACAACGAGATGAGGAGTGTTCTCGCGCGTAAGTCGGGAATATCTGCAAAAGACTCGACTCTTGTCTGACACAAAGCAAACTAAACTTCTGCTTTAAGAGGCTGGTGACCTTTAACTGTCTCAAATGAGGAGGACTGAGTCGTCTCAAACAGATATAGAAATGTCACTCTGTATTATTAGATGCTGAATAATTACAGACAACATGGGACAGAGACTAAAAGACATGAGGCTGAATTCTAGTGTTGGAAATACTAAGCTTTTTTTTTTTTTTTTAACAAAAGCACATTCTGTATGATTTGTAGTGTTGTTTGAAATCTCATTTTATGCACCAATACTGTACTTTCTGGCAAATGTATAGTTTTTATTGTTATAATGTAAATAGTTTATTCCACCGTACAGTATAGGCCACAGTATGCTCACGTGTATTCTCGATGTGATGTTTATCCTTCATAAGTTTGGAAACAAAGATATTTCACAAAATCTTAAGTAATTGTTCAAGTGAACATTTCACTTTCGTGAGGACATCTTTAATGAACTACTAACCTTGGATACCTGTTCAGATGTCATGAGGAGCATGAGGAGCAGAGACAAGGGGGCTGGGAGAAGGGGTCACATCGTGTAAGCTGCATGCAGTTGTCAGTGGGAAACAAACAAACAAAAAAAGAAAGAAAAAAAAAGAAATACTACATAAACAAGACACATTCGATAATGACACACAATTCAGAACAAGCCTAAAATAATTAGCAATCAGATGGAAAGTCAGGTGGCAAAAAACAAGTTGTATTAGCTGATGTCAGAGATGTTAAATTATTATAAATTTATTTAAAAAAAGAAGTGAAGTAATGATGGTGGAGCAGACAGAGACAAACAGGATGAAACTCTACACAATGACCGGTAAAAACTAACTAGAAGAACTCAAGAAAGAACCTTTGACACTTTGTGGTTGATGAGTTATTAGGCCTCATGTAGTCAAGCCTTCTGACATTTTATATCCTCACACTAAAGTAATCCAGTGTTTTCAAGGCAACCAACCAGCCTAATCACACAATGCAAACGGAGATTCCCTGCGCGTGGTAGCTTTCATGTGTTACATCCCACATTATCATTTTAAATAATATCACGCTGTGGACCTCCACACTCAGAACACGTTCACTGCTGCCTCCTACCTGCGTCCTTGAGAGCTGTTTATCTGTTCCTTCATGCTGATGGCTTGCCGAAGGAGGCTGTCCACGTTTTTGAAATACACGGTGCTGTTCGTCATGCTCTTCACAGCACTGCAAGAAGAAGAAGAAGAAGAAGAAGAAGAAGAAGAAGAAGCGGTCAGTCAATATACTGGCAGTCAGAGGAGCTGGCCAGCTTCATGCTGAGACAAAAAGCTTTATGAACAGTCTCACCTACAAGCATATTCCACTGTGTAGATGGCCCCTTGGCTCTGCTCCTCCCAGCTCTGCATGTCTGTCTGTGTGGGAAGTAATGGGAAAAACAAATAGTAAGAAAGAGTACAACTCAAGCCTATGACTGGCTACGAGGGCCGTACTAATACACCAGAGTCAGACACAGGTGTAGCAGGATTTCTATGTTGTGAATATGCAACCCAAATGCAAACAGTTGTTTGTTCCTAGACACACGCTTTCCTGCCTGTAGTTGTCAGATCGTACTGGTGTGAGCCTCAAATTTGCGTTTCCTGTCGTGGGGTGTCTACTGTACCTTGTGCTGCGCCAGCTCTGGCAGCGACCTTCTGACGTGCTCCTGCAGCCTGTAAAGCGCCACTGAAGGCTCGTTAGCCAGCACGTACATGCTCTCCGTGAATTTGTCAGACACTAAAATAAAGATCAGAGACAATGCTTAAAATGGAGTGAATGCCAGTGTTAACCAAAGCTGTAAACGTTTTTTAAAGAGCCACTAGTAGGAGAAGACGGCTGCAGATGCACAAGGCTAGCACAGCATCGGGCTAGCCGCTAGCGGCTAATGGGCTAACAGCTACTAGCTTAGCTGCAGCGAAGCTCGCGAAGTGACGATGAGGTAAGCGGATTTATGTGCCTGGTGTTTACCTCGTCTGACCTTCAGCTGCATCTCCTGGTCCTCCATCGCGTTCGTCGCCGTATGACAGGCACAAATGGATAACAACACAGCGGAGCCGCAACTTTAAGCTGCGTCAGCTGATTCCTGCTTCTTCCGTGTGGCGCGTGTCATGTGCCACACCACAGTTTTCCGGACAGTGATAGCGAGAATAAAGGAAACCCAGTTCTCCATTTAGAGAGCACCTTATGGCGTGGTACGCTTACACGCACCGACTCACGCGCGTTCTCGCCGCTTCACGCGTGCGATCGGTAAAATAAAGAGCAAATCAGCTGATCGGTGGCAAATGCGCTTTTGCTGCGCAAGATAGTGAACAAGACGCGTCGCGTGGTCTGAAATAATCTACTTTCAGTTTTTCCCAAAGGAAGTTAGACAGTGAGGCTGCGTGTCGTGAGTAGAAAATATTATTAGCTTTGCAAACACACTCTGGGTACTTTTTCTGCGCGTTATTGAGCAGTCGACGTGCTGTTTTGTTATTGCAGTGGTCATGGAGTCCGGAGATGATGATGAGGTTTTTGCTGATGGTCAAACTGTTCACGCACTTCTCGCTAGTGTCTGTGCCTCCGAGTCCAGAGATGAGCGGTCCTGTGGTATTTTGTAGCCGCTTTCTTCATTTAATCCGTGTTGTCGTTTTCTGTGTAACACGCACGCACCTGGTGTCTTTAAAAACAACCCATTAAACAGTGAATATGTTCCCCACTGACATGGCCGTGGCTCAGTGTCTCCAGAGAACATGGATGTAGACGAGGATGGCTTGTTTAAACACTCTACCACTCTGACCAACAAGCAGCGTGGGAATGAGGTTACAGTGCGTCCAGCCACATTAGACTGTGAGTAATAACAGGATTAATAAGATAGCGTCTTAGCAATTGTTCTGTTATGTGAACTTTACATTTCCCACCAGCTCTGTCCATTCACCAACTGGCAGCTCAAGGCGAGGTTTCCCAAGTGGCTGCACATCTCAGTAAAGGTGAGGACCCCGCATCTTGTTGTCATTCACAAAGCATCACAGCGGTGCCACTGTCATAAAGGTCAATGTGCATAAATCCTCCCCTAAGTATTATGTACCTGTTTCGTTTTGCAGACAGTTCACTGCTCAGCAAACAGGATGAACGGGGCTTCACTCCGCTCATGTGGGCAGCAGCGTTTGGAGAGAAAGCAGTGGTGGATTTTCTCTTGGAAAAGGTCAGATCCAGCGAGTCAGTGGTGAACACCATTAAGAAAATGCACTTCATCAATGAGGTTTATTGCATTTGTGCTTCAGGGTGCAGACCCTAAAACAATTGCGAGGGAGCGGGAGAGCGCCCTGACCCTGGCCAGCTCTGGAGGTTATGTGGACATTGTTGAGTCTCTTCTCAGACATGGGGTAGACATTAACACCTATGACTGGGTACAATTAAGGCTCTTTTCGTTACACAGCATCTTAAATACACAATATTTATTACTTGTGGCAAGCACAGACATCAATCTTTTGAAGTATAACTACAATGTGGCTTTTTTAACACTGGTTTAATCCCAGAATGGTGGAACTCCTCTTCTTTATGCCGTACGAGGGAACCACCTCAAATGTGTTGAGGCACTATTAGGTACATTTCATGTGATTTGTGATAAATCCTGTCCAATTCTGTTAAAGATATTTTAATTACAATATTTTACCTGTACTCTCTTTCAGCCAAAGGAGCAGACATGACTATTGAGTCAGACTCTGGATACAGTCCAATGGCTTTAGCTGTTGCCCTTGGACACAAAAAGAGTATGTATTATCCTAAATGCATGTACATGTTGTTTTAATTTTACTTAACATCTTCGTTTTTGTTTTATAGTTCAAAAACTTTTGGAGGATCATATTCTGAAACTGTACAAGCCAACGCCACCATCATGACGCCAGTCAAAATGGATAACTGGAAGAGTGTGTGTTTTTAAGTTTGTCAGATTTACACCTAGCTACTACTGCAGGTTAGATTACTAATACCTTTGTCACATATCAATTCACATTTGTTCATTCATAGACAGATTCAATTTTTGGTATTGTGTAAATTTTTTGTTTAAAAGTAAAAACTGTAAACACGTTAAAATAAAAAAGTATTTTTATCTTGTGTTCCAATGAATTGGTGCTTCATCTCAAAGGCAAATCCCAGGCCTAGAACACAGTACTCATACAGATGCAGCAACCCATTAAATCTGCAATTAACCTCACATTCAGACTCTACACCAAGCCTCCAGTGCTTGAGTGGTGAAGAGTGAGATTTCCAGACATGTCCCTGAAAGTTAGAGTCAATACCAAAAAAGGCCACATTCACATCCCTGTATGAGGTGGTGGTATAGATGACATGTTTCCCAACTGCCGCCACACCATCCTGTTTCTTGTACTTTTTTTCATGGGTCACTTCCTCTCTCATAAGAGGATTTAAAAAAATGTTCATGAGGTTTTTTCCCCAAGGATGTCCAAGGAATAAACTACGATTCTCCCAAAAAAGTCTGCACTATTCTCAAATATTATTTTTACTTTGTCCACTGAAGGAGCCTCCTGGATGGGAAAGCTGTGGGTGTGGAGTTAAGAACACGGATAAGCCTGGTAATGATGACAAGCATGTCCAAGAAAATATTGTTGGATGCTTATTAAAAGCTGTTTAAACACCAACAAAGTTTTATGTGTTCTCATGGTAGGTCCAGCTTGAGATGCTGTCATAATGTCATCATAAAATGAAGTAGACTTAAGTAGATTTAAGATCTCACTTAATCATTGCTATAAAGAAACAAATGCAGAATGAAGGATATCTGAAGAGAGTTGTTGTCTTCAGGGTAAAAATGTCCAATTACTTTAAGATCTCCAGTTTTGGGGCAACCTAAAGACAAAACAAATAGGAAATCAATTCCCTTATATTATCACAGCTGATGACATGCATTTTATAGATAAACCGTACCCAGGCATTGATATTTCACATCAGGGACAATTTGAAGCTTACAGTAAGTAAGCTCTGAGTTTTACCTTCTAGTCTGCAGGTTTTTGCAGAGAAGCCTCCCTGGAACTGAACCTTCAACTCTGACACCTTGACAGGCTGGGGGAAGTCCAGATACACCCACTGATATTCACCCTGCATATCACATGATACACAGGACACAATTATTCACCCTGCCTTGAGTTTTATACCATTCAGGTGCCTTTGGCAATCTAAGAATATTTGTTAATTTATATTCCATCATACATTTAAACTCTACGACTACTTAAGTACTGCATGTGGGTTGTTAACATTGAAAGCTGTCTGCAAATAATTTCAGTTTTTAGTGTCTGAGCTATAGCTGCTTCAGAAAGTATTCACACCACTTTACCTTTTACACAAGTGCCTATCTAAATTTACAGCTTTGATTACTAAATGTCTCTACAATGCTGTGTTTTTTTAGTTATTATAGCATCATGTCAAAAATGCCAGAATGTTTTGAGTTAACACTGGCATTAAAACACTAAGTGTGGAATAAAACTGAAATCTTAGTTTGTTTAAAAGTGAGCTGCTTGTACCTGGTCTGAGTTCCAGCACGTCTCCTCATTGCCATCAAACAGGTACTTCTTTCCATACTGCTTGGCATCTCTGTTTAGCACTGAACTCACCCTGAAATGACGGTTGCAAAAGCCCCATTTGTTACTACACATAGCTGTTTACAACCGCTTTAGGTACACGTAAAGTACCTAATGAGACAGCTGCAGCGAGGGAATCATTTATTCTGAGATGGCTCAGGTCCGCGACTACAATGGAAATAAGAATAACATGTTTACCTGCTCTGTGTTTCGCTGCAAACCAGAGAGGACGCCATGCTGCGCTTTTGAATCACCTGCCGTTAAACGATACGGTGACGCGTTCATTTGTTTTGCGACAGTGACGTCACTACGCGCCCGTTTCTCCTCTCGACGCTAGAGGGAAACCACGCACTGTCAAAAACACGAGACGGCGGCCAGAATTGAAGGTAAAGTCTGTCAATTTTTACCCCAAGGTCGTAATTAATAATTGAAAGCATGAAGAATTTAAAAAAATGTTTTCGTTATTTTTGTTCCCGGTAGTTCCGCTTAGCGCGCTGCTGTAGCCGCAGCTCCTCATAATGCGTTTACCCACACGTCTCAGTGTTTCTCCAGGAGACACAAAGGTCAGGGAGATAAGAATCGATTTGGAAGAGAGGACTTCAGACAATGGAGCTTCTCTAAAGGAGAATCGATCAGCAAACCAATGGCAACCTTCAAATGAAACATACGTAATAACCGGGGGACAACAGTCAATATGTTACATGTTAAGATTAAAGATTAAGATTAAACTGTGCTGCAGCTGTCTGTGGATTCAGCAGCAAACGAGAGGGAATGGCCTTAAAGCAACCAGCAGGAGCTGTGTTTGCTTTCTCCTATATGTCTTTTTCATAACCTGGGAAGTTATATGTGTGTGTGTGTGTGTGTGTGTGTGTGTGTGTGTGTGTGTGTGTGTGTGTGTGTGTGTGTGTTTGGCGCACGACTCATTGCAGATGGAGAGCTCCTGCTAAGTTTTGTCACAGTGCCCCCACACTGCAGCTAATCAATAGGTCTCAAATACAAAACCAGATGAAAACCAGCCTCCGTGAAAATTGTGCAGGGACAGGGGAGGGGGACTGGATCGCAGGGTTTGGACACACAGGCACACACACATTTCCACTACATGAACTACACTCACAGTTAAACTTCGTGAGCCTTGCGCTTGCTTTACAGCATCACTCCATGCTACAGGTTTGAGGAGATGGAGGATTAACTCCTGTTATATATTTAGTTAAAGGCCACGGCTGATATATGTGAATAATGCCCGCTTGTTACCTTGAATCTGTTATTTTTGCCTCTATAGTTGCTCCTCAGTATGAATCTTCCTGCCCGTGGCCTGTATTTTAGACCTCCGCCTCCCAGGTGGGCCTCGCATGCGTGAATGATAAGCTCACCAGCTTAAAATGGTGCCCATGTGTGCTGGTAATAATGCCAAGGTGGACTCACATATGCAGTCATGCTAGGAACCCATGTGTGTTGTCTCTGGGCCCAGAAACCAAATGTAGCACGGGGTGAGGACAGAACTGGAAGGAGGGAGACAGAAGATGTGGCGTAGTCAAAGGCGTTGGCTCTGTTCCCAGTCTTTCTGCTAATGACCATTTAATCTAATTGTTATTTCCCCCAAATTTGAGCTACTATAGTAATGTGACCTATTTAAACAGGGACGTACGGACTCTCTGTACTGACTTTCTGCCCGTTCTGACCCGTGTTGCTCGCCGAGCTTGTTAGAGGCTGATCTCCTCTGTCACTGATACATATTAAATTCTCTTCTTCCCTCTTTTACCACGCCGGTTGCTGTTGCTCTCTGAGTCACCTGTTTCTGGGTTACGTCCCATGAGGCAGTGTTAGTGGTTAGGAAACTAACTTTGGGCTAAGCCTCACGTGGCTTTTTGGTCTCGTGGTAGTGACTTGCGTTTCAATGGGCGCATATTACCATGGCAACCTGCACCTGTACAGTAACCTTCAAGCTGTCAGGAAACGTCTGGCTCTTCTTCAGGGAAGTGGTTTGCTATTGGATACAGGTTTTAAAAAAGTAATTCTGTACCTCTCTAGTGTGTACAATAACTCCGATTCAACTTTTCACAATCGCACTTACTCCTTTGGGTGCCATTAAATAATAAAAAGCGTATTTGAAGTGTCATGGAGCACTCAGATAAGTGCTTCTATTCAGCTCTTAGATCTTGGACTGTATTATTGTAGGAGCAACCTTTTTACGTACAAGCAGTAACAAAGTCAATATTTCTGTCAATATTTTTATTAATTTATTGGAGAAGCTAAGTGCTTAGGCTACACTGTGTGCAATTTTCTATTGGTCACAGATACCTTGAAAAAATAAAGTGTGGTACTTAAGTGATCTGCTATTTGTTGGCATCTGGCAACATCAGCACTAGGCATTCATTATAGAGGAGGAGGAAAGGAACAACTTTCACTTTCACTGTTAATGATGCAAGGGGTTATCGCTCATCCATCAGTCACTGTCCTCTGAAATACACGTATGGGTGGGTTGACTGTGTTGAGAGGTAAATAAGCAGATGCTTCAGGAGGTAAAACAGTCACTATGGTCTGCTCCAGAGTTTATGAGCTGTGGGCATTTGCACATTGTCCTAATGAGTTAGGTGATTAATGCCAGCGCTTCTGTCAGCCGAAGGACACAGAATTTGGGTCCGGCTGCTCCACAGCACATCAGGGTGTCCCCTTCTGGTCGACATAACAGAATGACTGCACTCTTTGATTTTATTGAATAGTTTTTTTTATGTAGTTCAGTATCATAAAGGGGAAGGCTGGTTCTCCTCTGCGCTCTATTTTGAGTGTGAACAATTAAAAAAGGCCTGGAGGTATTGACAGCACACATTTTGGAGTCCGAAACGGTACGTTGGAATTTAGAATGACATCATGCTGCTCAGTGGCAGTAAATCATTTAGTTCGGCAAGACAGCATTTGGCGTTCTATGGGGTCCAACTCATTTTAATAAAGCAGGGAATGGGCAGAAACGTGAGGCACATCTGTCGACTGCTGTAGCAATTAGCACAGGATCTTGTGCCGCTGTGCCGTTGCCTGGCATCTCTCTCTCGTCTGCGCTGAAATTTTCTGCTCCAGTTTGAGTGAGGTTCTCTAATTAAATCATTAAAACGCACAGCATTTGCACAATATGCTCTGCTGCCTTCATTACAAAGCACAATCACTCGTAATTTATTCGCTCACAATGAGGCAGCGTCAGATTTGTCGTCATCTTTGGCCACATTTTTGTGAAGCAACGAGCGAGCTCACATTCTTCTCTGTCTCCTGTTATGATATCAGGCAATGTAAAGGTCGACACGCATTCTCTCACAGCTTTAAATTACTGAACAGTTGACGGATGACTAGAGCATAATAGAACTCTGCCATAACATAGCGTTTAACCTTACTGGGAGGAATTTTCAGAAAGGATATAGGTTGGTTTTCTCTACCTGGATAATGCTCGGCAACCAGCAATATAGATCAATATTCCTCAGTGCTTTAAACAAAGCATCGTAGAACTGCACTGCTTTTGTTCTCCTATTCTTTGACTGGAGCAGGATTTATGAAGCGTGGCTGCTTCTACTTCATGCTCCAGCAGCCAGGATCCCTCCTTGCTCATGATGTGGTCGGGGGCCCACAGGACATGCCTTGCTCACCCCACTCAGTCTGAATTCCCACTACCACAACCGCGTTTCTGGTCTCTGATATCTGAACAGGGGAGAAAAGCCTGAGCGCGGCATTTCATGGCGAGGTCATGGGGATTTGTCACGAGGAATAGCGGGAGATCTTACGGTTCAGGGGAATTGGCTTGAATGTAAAGGTTCAGGTTTAAGTCTGAAAGCAGAACAATAGATCAGAATCGACTTTGTTTGGTGAAGCTGTAAGACTACACGAGTGTTACTGGTCAAAGGTATTTTCTTGACTTTGAAGTCTTGCGCATCGTTGTTTCCACCCCTCTTGAGCTCTAGCTGTCTAGACAAGGAGGCCAACTAATCCTCGTACTCTGTATTCCAGTGGGCTAGCCCAGCTGCATGCCTGACCCCACCTCCCATCCTCTTAATCTCTTTGTCTCACTTTATTCACAGCAACACACCTTGTGATCATGAGCTGCCAAGCATCAGCGCAATACTTCACAGACCCTCCTCCTTCTCCTCCCCCATGTTCTCTGAAGGTAAGAGAAGGTAGTATCCTCCATTGTTAGAAATCACCCAACACAATTTGTCCAATGTTTTCTTGCCCGACTGGATGACTAATGACCAGTAGGGTTTGTCTATTAAAACCTATTAAAATAATACAAGGTGTCAGTCTAATACCCATATACATATATATTTATGTGTGTGTGTGTGTACCATGTACAGTTAGAGACAAACAAATAGAATAGAATAGAATAAAATAGACTAACAGATCTCCTTGACTACCTGCCATAGAAGGGTGCCAGCAGGGACACGAGCTGTGAAAAGCTTTCAAGAAGCTGTGGCTGCGCAGACGGCGCTGAGACAGAGCCGCCTAGTTTAACCTTGGCAAATTGTTTCTACAACAATTAAAAAGATGGCACCTTCAATTAGGAGCTCTTGTTCGTGTTATGGCTTGTTGTTACTTCCCAGATGTGACAGACAGCAGCAGTAAACACCTGCTGTGTACTGGGAGTATCTGCGTGTAGGTGAGTGTCTGTAGTTGATACGGTTGAGAAGATCAGGCCTGGGATGTACATGTGCAGATGTCTGGAGGTATGTGGCTCAAATGGGATTAGATGTCCTTCTTTTAACAGTACAAATGTGTGTGTGTGCATGCGTGCGTGTGTGTGTGTGTGTCTGTGTGTGTCTGTGTGTGTGTGCTTAGATGGCCTGCTTCTTTAATCTGTGCAGACAGCTTTGTAATTGGAGCACTGTATGAAGTGTGTGTGGGGGGACCGGACCTGCAGCTGATAATACACCCCCGGTCTGAAAGATGGAGAAATAATAGAGGTGCAGGATGTGTGTGTGTGTTTTTTTCTTGCAACCCGGGGGAGTGGCTGGACTTTAGGCTACAAGGACTGGCGGCAGTAGTCCCGAGGACAGGGTTTTTCAGTCCGTCACCAAGGCAACGGCTTCATTGTCTGGGTCGATTCACTTGATCCCAGCCTGTTCACCCACTCAATCTGGTCAAAACCAATTGAGAGCTTGTCTGAATGGATTCCAATGGCAGCCATAAGAGCTTACTCGATTTTCATTTCAATGCATTTCAAACGCATTTCAAACAGTTTCACTTTCAACTCCCTCCCATCACAGGTGCCCGCTATTATGCGGCCCTCTCCTCCTGTCCCGGGCCCCTCCCCCTGAGCACACCCGCCACAACATGGGATGAACTCACCAGACAGGTGCCGTACTGCTCAGAATGACAATTTGCCTTTTGGAAATCAGCCCCTGGCTCCATTGTGTTCCCTGAAATTGAGTTAGTCCGTCAGCAGACACTCAACAGCTCCCTCCCCCCCTCCCCCCCTTCTGCCTCCTCTCTGTTTCTGTATCTGTCAGGTCCTTTAATGTTAAAGCTACCTAAGAGTGCTTCTATTTGAAAATATTCACAATAGAAGCATTTTTTTAAATTGGAAAAGCATTGCCTATTATCCAACTGTAAGGGAGATATCTATCATAAAGGCTTTAATAAAAAGGTCTGGACCATATTCAAGTGAACGGGGAGCAGTTTTCATTCTCATGCGCACAAATTGTGTGAAGCCTTATTGCTTATTTTTACGATAGAAAAAGACAAGTTGGAATGGGAAAAATGCAGCCGTTCGTCAGACATGAAAGACAGTAAAAGAATAGAGCCGCTGCACGGTTCTGTAACGTTTTTTCAGAGTCTCCTAAAACAACCACAAGCTAGCTCCTATACTGTAGCTCCAGTAGCGCTGACTAGCAGCGAATGCTGACACATTATTTATGATGAGGTCAGGCCGTATGCACAGAGCAGGCACTCTACTAGCTGGCCAACAGAGATAGGGTCCTTGGTCAAGGCTAATTAACTACTGCGTCAAAAAGTAAATGAGTGATCCATCAGGAGAAGTGGTTGAGGGATCCATCCATCTCAAGTGGTCCCGCAGAACATATGGTGAGGGATTTTAAATGAGTCTGTATTGCACAGGTAGCAAAACTATCCTCGTTACTGATGCAGTGAGGCACACAGTAGTGCAGCCATTGCATTCAGTGCCTGCCGCACTCTATTAATTACACGGCCATGTACAACTGTCTAAGGTAAAGCGGGTTATTTACAGCCACTCAGAGCTGGAGCATCTTGTAAAGAAATCGTATAAAGCACCTGGTCCTTGCCAAACATTGACAGGTATGAATGCAGCATAAAATGAAGAATGAATTACATCTCGCAAGTATTCCGGCTCTGTTTATTAGGACGGGTTAGTGTTTTCATCTGAGAGTTGTCTCAGGTGATGTTTGTGATGTAGGTCTGACAGTTGAATGAGCTCGGAGTGAGACATTTTTTAATTAACAGCATCATTCTGACAGATATTGCAAATTAAAGTCTGAATGTAAGTTACCTTAAAGCACATCAGTTCATATTCAAAAACAAAGACTTCAAGCATTTTCCCTTTGGAGTACAGAGCAGCAAGACCTTCTCTCATCAGAATGGTTTTAATTCACAGGCTGCTTTGTCAAGAGTTCAAATGGGACCTTTCCTGCCTTTTTAATGTGCTTGGTACCGTCACTTATCTGGTGCAGAAGAAGACTGGTTACAGAGTTAATAGCCCTATTATTAATTTTAAAACTACGTGAAAATATAGTTGAAAATGAAAAGTACAGTCAATCTATAAACTTTTCTGTGGCCTGGTGAGTCAGAATCTTCGATTGCTGGTTGTAACTGTGTCTTTGTTAGACATACAAAGGGGGAATGTGTTGTTCTCGCTGTGAAGCGTGGAGGAGGAGGTGTGATGGCGTTGGGGTGCTTTATTTGTGACACCTTTGGTGATTTGGTCAAAATTGAGGGTACATGTAACCACTATGGTTAGTGATAGAGAGCTGCATCAGCAAACCTAGTTTCAACACCTGAATCCAAATGATTGAGTTACAACAGGGTTGAAGGAAGTTGAAGGAAACTAACTGGTATTGAGCACCTCTGGGAACACCGTCAAGATGGTTGAAAGATGTATATTGTGGTTGTGTTTACACTTTAAATGTAGTTCTAAAGCTCTAGTTCTAGACTCCTAATGTGATTAATAGAGAAGTGAATTTGAATAGAATAGACTAAGGTAATGCATCACTGTCATGTAGTAGTGAGACCTGCAGTGAAATATGATTTTCTCTGGGTGGTGGGTATATTGAGTAAAAGAGAGGAGTAAGTCCTTGTATCTCACATCTTCAGGAAGCACTGAGGCAAATGTCTGGTCCACAGAAACTTAAAGTCTTTACAGTCAGAAAAAGTCGAGATCCACAGAACTCTGTGTTCTTTACTGGTAAATAAAATTGAAAGAATTCAATTCGTAGTTTCATCTCGCTCTCTGGTGATTGAGCTTCGTACTTTAGTTCAGAGAGAAGTTGATCTATGAATATTTTTTTAATATTAAAAGAGGCTCACTGGCACATGAATGGTCTCGGTAAACTCCTTTAAACTGCACTGGGAGCGCCAGCAGTGATATTTCCTGGAAAAAAAAGCTAAAGTGCACAACATCTGCTGGAAAGAACACATTAGCAGCTTGCTGTCATCGTCTCCCTCTGCCTCTGTCTGTAGTCTGTCATCTGCACGCCATCAAATGCCATTAAACGAATAACTGTAACTGCAGACATTTGTATCATGGTGATGTTTATTGAACGTTAACAAGTAATTGTTACTCAGTCGTTTTGCCCCTGTCCCTTATCTCGTCTTCACGTCACCTCACCCTTCTGCAATTTCCCTCTGCTCATGTCCAAAACCTTATAAGGCCAGTAACCTGAATGGATCTCACATAGGATGTGTGTGGATTCAGTGTGAATTGGATAATCGAACATTTTAAATATTAAAATATATACTATTAACACTGTCTGACTCTAAATTACGTTTAATATCTTGTCTTTTCCACTTATTACAACCAACTCAGCTTTCAGTGATATAGAACATAAGCATAGTTAATATTTCACATTTCTTAATCTAAGACCACATCTTTTGCTTGATAAATGACATAAACAATGAATTAATAATTTACTGACAACAGCACAAGTACAGAAGACGCATTAAATAGAAAGTGAATTTCTCTTAATCTGATGTCATTCCTAGATCCATCACATATCTCTAGGCTGTCTTCCCAGTCACTCCTTTGTATGTAATTGTGCTATTGACAGTTATGACGCGCGCTGGGCTGCAGGGCTTTTTGAGTAGCAGCGGGGGTGAAGGGGAGCACAGGAAAGGCTTTTCTTTGTTGCTCCCTCTCCTTTTTCCTGCTTCAGAGCACGTACACGCATTTGCACGGCTGTTTTTGAGGCAAAAAAATAATTGATTCTAAGATGCGTTGTCATTGTGTCTTGAGTCACTCAGCATGCAATGAGAATTTTAAAATTGTGTTTTATGAATAAAACATTCTGTCTTGGAGAATACGCAGTACAAAAGCTATAACAGAGACAAAGAATAGACAACAGTAGGCACGACTCAATTCTGCTTAGGGTTGTTTGAGATCAATTAAACTGCATGTAATTGTAATAATAACAATGATCTGCATAACATGTTGTGTAAGATTGAACTTGACTGACATTATATCTACTGTAGGTTAGCGACGCTCAACCCCCCACACACTGCACTTTTTATAAATATTGTTTTGCCACAATCACAGCTATTTTTAAATTAATGGATGAAAATATACTATAATTTGATTATAATTAGATACAAATGGCCGTTTAAGTCAGTGTCTGTTGGAAACACTGTTGGCTGGTTTCTCCAAACTCTCCAATAATTTGAGACCACTGTCGCTGTCCCGAGTTGATAAATCATCATTTGACTTTTTACATTGTGCGGATGAAATGGTCATGTTGTTAATGTAGTCATTCATTTATGACAAAACTTTAAAAGTTTCCTATCAAAATGCATTGAGGACCGTTTAATTGAACGGCAGCGTCATCAATCAGCCAAGTCTCCATCATAACCATGGCTTTGCGGGCTTTTAACTTTAATGTGCCTGCCACGTCTTTAGATGTGTGTTAGACATGCGCTATAATAACGTACCGCGAAGGTTTGATCTTGAATGTATATATGCAGTTTGATGTGGTAAGCGTACTGAATATGCTGCACTGGCTCACAGGGTTGTCGAGCTCAGCAGTTGTGTGTCCATGCAAACCTTAGCTGTGACGCGGCCTCTGTTACTCAGTGTCAACCTCCTGACTTATTCAGGCTGTATATGGTTTGACAGGAGGAGATATGTGTGGACACCTCTGTGGATATCCCTATTATGATGCCGGGCGCTGTGTTAACAGTAGTATTGAGCTGGTCAGCATGCAGCAGTGTTTGTAGTGGTAGTGTTTG
The DNA here is from genome assembly GCF_900634795.4 of Betta splendens. NCBI lineage: Eukaryota > Metazoa > Chordata > Actinopteri > Anabantiformes > Osphronemidae > Betta > Betta splendens. Next base: position 25,985,607 of record NC_040884.2, read on the forward strand.
TACAATACGTGTGGGTGTTAGCAGGGGGATAATGAGCAGCATATATGGAGTGAGAGAAGAGGAAAGACAAGTGCAGCCAGGTTTATACATCCTTAATTGTCTTTCTCTGCCAGCATCAAACATCTTGAAAGAGACTTTAACGTCGTCATTTCAAATGCAGCCTAACAATATGCCTCCGAATGAATAAAAAGCAAATATACCAGGCCGAGGTAACACAGGAAGAGGACGGAGAAGCAAAGTCTCCCTCCCCCCGTGGAAACAACACTGTTCGCTCAACACTTTGTTTGTTTAATTACCTCCAGCACTGGAGCGAATGAACGGTGAAGACACACGAATTAGCAGAAATTCATGCATGATTTCATTCATGAAAAATAAAATAGTGTATGAACTGTCAGGGCATCACAAGAACTAACAGTATCTCATGCATATGTTATTGCTAGAACAATGCATTCATTCCGTCAAGGGATGCTCAGCTGCCTCCTGTTTTCTCTTCCACTTCTTCTTTGTAATTCCAAATTGTTACTTTAACGTCTTTCTCATCTTTATTTCTGTCCTGCTCATCCTTAGAGAGCAGTTTTCCTCCTCTTTGCAACTCCTGCCCCTTTGTCCTCCAGATCTCCTCTCTTTCAGCTTCCTCCAGTTGCAGGCTCTGCTTCAGGGCATCTCATTGGTTCTTCTAATGCTCTTCGCTCCTCTTTACCTTTTCTAGCCAGCAGACACAAGTGTTCCTTCATGAAGAGTTAGGAGCTGGCTAGCCATTACGCCACTTTCGTTTTTCAGGATGTCACTTTGCTGCTTCACACACACACACACACACACACACACACACACACACACACACACACACACACACACACACACACACACACACACACACACACACACAGATACATGATGTGGCCCGTACAGCAGTCATTTCAGGGATTATTATTTTAATCTCTTTGAATCATTTAATTACTTTCTGTAGCTTTTTTCACAACAAAATAAAATACAATCAAAAGATGCCACTCAAATAATATATTGATATATTATTTTTTTAGCTGTTCATCCCTTATGATTAAAAAAACTATATCCCACTCCTGCTGCATTACTGCAAATACAAGACACTGGATTCCAGTGATGCCCTTAGCAAGCTCCTAAAAAAACAAATACAATAGTAGTAGTACATGACCGCAGCTTCTTTCTGTAACGGCTGTAATAGCTGTATATTTTGTTTAACTGAATCACCTATAGCCCTATTGGGATTCCGAGCTAATTGTATAGCGTTTATTTGTCCTGTGTATCAGGTCTCTATATACTAAGGACAGACTTAATGGCAGTCAGAACATACACATTTTGAAGGAAATCCTTTCTCCTGTACTTGTATCTTCTCAATTTTTTTGTTCTAAGTTCAGTTCAGATTCTTTCAGTCAGATCTGACCTTTTGTCTTGTTAGGTCACATTCTTTTTAAAAGACATTTTCTGGCTTTGGTGTAAATATGGCTCGGGTCCTAAAAGTTCTTAACCATGTGCACTGTGTGTGTGCAGCACCAGGAGCTGCTGTTTCTATGTTTCAGCGTGTGATAGTCAATGCATCCGCATCACTCCATTAATTGGGGTTCTGTTGTGTATGATGATGATAGAGAACTGATAGAAGTAAGTAAAAAGTAGTTCTAATTCTTACCGTACCAAGATTAATCTTCATTGTAAACATCTGTTGTTGTCTTTTGACAACAAACATACATCATAATGTTGTGATATGTCTTAACAGAATAATGAAGCTTGCTTGATGAAAGCTGTTTCAGGTTTGTGTTTAAATTCTGCTTTGAACCACAATGTAAGACACACCACCTAAACTGAGATGTAAACACATCATAGTTCCTTCATTTTGATTCCGTCTGCCGAACACCTCTTGCCAGGCTGCTATCCTGGTGATTGCACAATGCTGAAACGAGATGAAACACAGTGTGAAGTGAGGCCTCTGCATGCGAGATTAAGGTTGTGTTGATTTGACACACAGTAGAGGTTGTCTGGAGTTGAACAAGTTAGGGAGACACTAATGCACTCACAACAGTTGGGTGTTTTTGGGACAGGACTGCTGCTAAACACTGCTGGTCTCACTGGACCCAAATTATGGATTCCCTTCTGCCACTTGTGTCTCACTCACTTCTTGTCTTCTCTCCTCTGCTGCCTTGAATTGGTGCTATTGAAATACGATATTATATATATATATATATATATATATATATATATATATATATATATATATATATATATATATATATATATATATATATATATATATATATATATATATATATATATATATATATATATATACATATAATATGAGACAATAGACATTCTACAATCTAATAAATGTCTACATTTCAGTATGTTTCTGTACATTGTTATTTCAATTCACTATGTATCTTAGGATCATTATGCAGAGCTGACTTGCCTCTGCTTTCCCACAAGAATCAATAAAAGTTTACCTTGGGCAAATACATCCACAGTCATTTTAATAATACTATTTAAATGCATGTATATGGAATGTGTCTTATAATAGTACATTTATTGCATTTTTTTCTAGACGTATACATCTAATTGATTTGCTAATTTACAGCTATGTATTTTCAGAGAAATTCATGTAGTTGCTTACATAAACAGCAGCATCTAGCTTTCTAATTAGTACACTACTTAAATTAAATTGCACATAATCTTTGAAAAGAAACTTTACTTTTCAAAATGCTTGTGACATTCAGTCACCCAGGGAGAATATGAAAATGCTATCAACGTGACATTTATTACACCACGCACTGAGTCATTATACACAGTATCAAATATCCCTCGAAAACACCTTTGCATCCGCTAGTGTCAGCTGCAGAAATTTAATTCTCAACACAGATCATCACATATACCACAGGTCTGACTCCAGCTCAGGAGGCTTCAAAGGTTATGTGCAAAGGGAAGTGACAGGTTGACAAAAGCCAGCTGAAGAGGGAACAACATCTCTTAGAAAATGTCAGTTTTGAAGATTTTTGTTGACTTCTGTTTTATGTAATATGCTGTGTCAAAGATGCATTTCAGTCCCCTTTGACCTGGATTCATGACAATGGTTAGGGACCAACTGTCTTAAAAAGTTAGTGGCTTCTATAAATTGTCTCCACATGTGTCCACAGTGGCATAAATATCTTCCTTCGTATACATGGCTCTAACTGGGAATCTCTCCCCCTGAGAACGTCTAAGTCCTGATATTTATTCTCCAATGACATAATTAGAGGAGGAAGAGCTGGAGGCAACCATATGGACACGACTGCTGCTCAGCTCGGTCCATTATTTAAATAAAGACCCTGTTAGACTCCTCCAGCAGGTTCCATTTGTGTTTGGGCATCTGTGCATATGTGGCATTGGCGATAGTGGCCCAGTAATCATAAAGAACAAAGTGGCAGTGAAATTTGCTCGCAGCCTAATTAGTTATTTTTGGGGTAATTTTTAAGACAAAAGTTAACCAGGGCATTTTTGCATTGATGGCAGTCACAGTGACTTGCAGGATTGAATATTTTGCCGGTTAAAAAAAAGATGAGACCGCAGAGCGAAACTGGGGTTGAATAACAATGACATGCAATACTGGTGCAAGTGAGCATAGTCACCTTTATTAGAAACATCATGAACAGACAGACGTAAGTGACTGAAACGGAAGGGGAAGGTTGCAAATCTGCCCTGAAACTGTTGTGTTCATGAAACCCAGTCTTTCCTTTGTTCCTGCTTGAGTCGAACCCTTTAGTATGAGATGGGAGTACTTTGTGTTTTAATGTTACAGACGGCACATTTAAGCAGATCTTATAACATTCAACTCCCGACATTCACACAGTTTCATGACATTAACATCATGTCTCGAAAGTGCTGTGACAGAGGTAGTAAAACGGCAGCACGGCAGCTTTTTTGTGATCAACATGAAAAAGAATAAAATGTACATGGCCCCAGGCTCTGCCATGCTGAAATATGCTTAGGAAGCTCTGTCTCGCTTATAAAAAATAATAGTGCAAGATTATGTTCTCTTACTGTAAGTCCTGAGTCCCGAGTTGCACTTTTTGCACGGTAGTTCTGTGACTTTCACCAAAAACCAATAAGTCTATGTAATGACAAAGTCATAACAGTTTGTCTGTGTGTAAAATTGTGTCCCGCAGAGCTGTAAGTGTGAGATGCTCAACGTAGGAGCAGGAAACGCTGGAGGTCACACAAAAGTAAAGTGTGATGCAAGGGAGGTGGGAAAAGGAGGCATTAGCGAAATGATATGCAAGAAGTAATTACAGAGTCTGAAGTGAATAGATGAATGAGCCAACTGCTTCCCAATTCCCCAGTGAGTGAGGGCCCCACAGCTGGACACCGAGCGGTTGGGCTGAAACGTATCCACTCTTTTTTGGCCCCTGATTGCACAAATGGTTGTCGGCGCTGGTCTGTCTACACATGCTGTCTTTTCAGATAAAGCCGGGGGGCCTGAGCCGCGCACGGTGTTTGGAGGCTCGATTATGCAGAGTGGCAAACAGAGAGGCGCTTCAGTAGACAAATCGCTGCTGGGCCTGCGCTGGTTGTGCGTCGGCCATCCAGCGGCTGCGTCACCGGCAGAACCGCATCCCTGTTGACTGGCAACTCAGAACGGCCCCTAGATTGACTGAACCCTTTACAGGGCGGTGGAGATGATGAGGAGGGACGGGGACGGATGGTAAACAGAGGACGGTCTCCATCATAGGTTTTCTCTCGTACAGTAGGAGAGTGAGGTTGTGGAGAGCTGCTTCAATGCGTCGGGCAACGCCGTCCATCAGATTGTTTTTGTCATCGCTTTCCTGCCGCCGCGCTTGCCCACAAGTCCTCCGCAGTGCAAGCGGAGGCATGCATCGCCTGTCGGGCTCTCTGCACCAGTGCCTGTGATTTGTTGGAGTCACACGGAACCTTGATTGCCAATAATGATGAGCTGGCGAAGAGCGGCCGGGGGAGAGATGAGGTGGTGATTGCCGCTGCTCTTCGTGAGTCGATAATGGACAATATATGTCATGTGCCATTATGTATCTTAGTCTGTGCCTGTAACCCATATGCTAATTAATGCTGATGAATGGCTCATTATGTTGATTTATAACAGGGCTACATCCAGGAGTGCTGTTGACTGACTAGAGAAAGTGAAGGTGGCTCTAAAAGATGCTTTTTTCTTTTTTGCCCCTCACAGCTCCTTGAAGCTCTGTTTTGATATTAAGAGTTTTGATGTTGATGTACCTAACATTAGAATTTTTACATTTTTTTTCTGGTTTTCTAAACCCCACTTAGCCATTAAAGAGATAATTCATTACAGTGAGCAGTGATCCACCCACACGTGTTTGTCTTCGTAAGTAATTCATTTAAAAAGTACATTTTCTCTGACTCCAGTGATTATCAGACTTTGACAGTGAGCTCCTGTGAAGTTCAGCACTTGGAAGCTGTGTTGTCAAGTAAACAGGAAAATATGAATATTGCATTTAAAATGTAGATTCACAGTATTTCCATTGCTTCTGTTTAAATCTACCACCATGGCACAAACGTTTGATTTCAACATTTGCATTGGTTGGACACAAACCATCACATTTACAACTGAGAGGAGTTGAAACTGGATACGATGAAACCAGTAAAGTTCCAGTTCCATTCAAAGGACAATGAAACAGAATAAAGAGGCTCGAAGCGGTTATTTCTTACATGTCTGGTGTTTCTGAGAAGCTTAACAGGACTTTTGTAAAACTGTACCTATTCACTTCAAACGCACAGACACAGTCAGAGACCCGTGAAATCAAACGAGCAGACTCCAAAACACTCACTCGTCGCAGGGGTGCCAGGAATGAAGGATCTCAGAAGGTACAGGCTCTCATTTAGCTGTCTCCGCTCTAGGGCTGTACTCAGAGGTAACAGATGACGTGACATGACGTCTGACAGCTCAACACTTTCTCAATGCAAATATTGTCATAAACTGAAACGTTCATCAGCTAAGATGTGACCAAGAGACTAATTTGCTTAGCGCAAGGAGACCTTTAAATAAATAAGGAGGCTAATAAATAATTGAAGTGGTGACTCAGGTAAGTGCTGCACTTTGCAGTTGGAGTCCAAACTTAAAATCCTACTGCAGTTTTTCTGAGCAGTAGTATACGGTAGTAATAGAGTGGGAGAAGATGTTTTAGTTGATATAAAGTGTAGGTGTCAAACCTTTTGAGGCATTTCATTAATGTTTCTGCAGAAGCGGGTTCACAAACACAGTGTCTCTCAGAATAAAGAATTTTCAACAGGCATTCAGTTATAGCATAACCTAAAAATACAGTATCTATATTCTATTTATGTTGTGAATGCAGAAATTCCCCCTATAGCGCATGCTTATTGCGCATTGGTGTTGGTATTTATCTTCACTGTTTAATGTGTGATCAGACACTAATAAGTAGAGCAAACATAACATCCGCCTTGAATTGTTGAGGAGCTGCATCCAGATCTGAGTATTAATATCCAGCCTTCAAGCCTTCCTTAAATTACACTCCAATCCTCTATAGACGTTATTATGAGCTGCTGAAGATAATAATTGTCATTCTGTTTCCTACAAAGGGCTCCTTCCAATCTATGCTTGTCATAATAAACACAAACAACATTGATTTTGTGGAACCAGGAGAATAGTAGGGATTGATGAAATTAATTCAGTTTGATTAATTTTATTTATATAGCACCAACACACAAAACAAGTCATCTGAAGACTCGTCACGATGTGAGGTTTAAGACTTCACAGGCTGTGCTTATGATAATGTGACTCCACACTTGTTTTAAATTCAGTGTGTGAGAGTGGAAACCGGGGCCGATCTCGCTGCTGTCTTATCACGAAGCTTTCATAGCCCCAAAGTTTGGCTAAAATCCAGCCCGCGGCCCTGTGGACCGTGACAGACACATTTGCAGCTGGCTTTTCCTCTGATCTGTCGTCTTTAGGGTTTATTGTAACAGCCAGTGCCTGTGTTCTCAAGGCGCTGCGGGGTACGAGGTCCTGATCCCACATGACAAGGCACCTTTTAAAAGATAAACTGATAGTGGAGGCGATAGAGGCTCCGTGACTGAGAACATGACTTACCCAGGAGAGGAGTGGGTTGGCCGTGCCGGCACCGACGTGACTGCAGGAGCTCAGCATTTTGCTCTGTTTGGAATAAAAGCAGGCCTTTGTGTCTGCAGTAATGAGTAGAGGTGCATGTGCCAGTCTGGACATTTGTCAGGGAAAGTAGATCAGAACTACCCTTTGCAGAATTTTTTTTTTTTTTTTAATTGTCATTCTAGTGCTGATCTATTTTTAATTATGCAGCACATCCTACTATGAAGAAAGTTTCTACAATCTTACAATGTTCTGCTCTCCTCACCAGTGAAACGCGGTGAGTTGTTTCCAGGGAATTCCAGCTGAATACGCTGCAGTTATTTATGCACAGGGTGTGATTTCCTTCTATTACGCTTTCTATCTGTCATCCAACACGACAGAATGGAGAGAACTCATCGGTTTTGGAGAACAGCTGCTGGTAGAGCTACAGTCCAGAGGTGGTTCTGAAACAGTGCCTTCCATACGGACACAGCTGGCTGTTTGGGAGCCATGAATACAGATGGGAGCAGGCAGCTTTCTGACTAGAGATTCAAAACCTGAAGCTCCTACTAGTGCATATTTAAGTGGTGGCTTGTGATTTGACTGATCCTTTAAAGTCAGTTTGAATGTAGAGCATGTGACTGATTTATACGGCAGTCATTTAACTTGGTTTGCCCCAGTGGAAGATGGGAAATTCATAGCCCGACATATAAAGTGAATATCTGCCTCGTGTCAGTATTCACTATTCTGAAAGCATTTAACAGATCCATACTTCCTATGTTACTTGCACCAGCCTTTAAACCTCATTAGACATCGAGCCAAACCTCCTGTGCGTCCTGCTGCACCAGCGGGTCATGTACACATGCTCTGATTGGTTATAGAGCCACCAAAGCCCATCTCCCTCCCCTCGTCTCCTCCTCTCTTAGTTTCATTCATTATAGATCACCTGCCCCCACCTGCGTGGCTTCATTACCCCCTCACTCCTCTGCTCTGCTGACTCCTCTGTTTTAATGGTGCTTCACAGCCCTCCTGGTGCAACCTCCCCAAACCCCACCAGCATCACACATTCATTTCTGCCTCCCCTCCTTCCCTGCATTCATAGTTTCATTGTTAGTTGAATTAAACCTTTTGTGTAAACGGGAATAGAAATTTACTTTTTTTGCTTGTCATACTCTCCTTTCCCTGTTGACCTGCCTGCTGACCACATGGAATTCACCAGGTGAGGTGGTGCTGATGCAGCTGACACAGCATATGTTTAGTATTAAATTATTTTAGTATGTGACACAAACTACTAGAAAAAAGTACTCTTTGTACTCTTTGTGAAATGCTCTATAAAATCAGAACGGTGCACAAACATGCATTCATATTCAGTAAAACATTTCAACCTTCTCCACCATTGTTTGGTTGTTTACAGTGCACATCAGTTTAAGCCTTTCTAATGACGGCAGTTCCTTTAAAACACTAAAGTAACCTCTTCAAGGCAGTGCTCTTGTTTAATAATGTCTGCATGATGATGAAAGCACAAGGTTTTATCTGGCTGGTACTGTAGGTTTGAACACAGTGGTTGGCTCGGCTGCACCCAATGATTTGCAGTCTGTTGAACAAATTTGAACTTAATCTAACACTGGTCCAGCCTTAACAGTTATAAGATGGATTACCCAGAAAAGTTGTGAATACGTTCACAGCTGCAGCTGAAGAGGGTTTGTTCTAGTGCCATAATGCATAAAGCAAGTGGTGGGATGAGAGTAAATTCATTCTGCTCCCCAAGAGCTCCCTCCCCCTGCTGCACTGCGTTCTCTGCTGTGATGTGTCCAGCCATTTAGGTACAGCTCAGTAGTTCTCTATGACAGCGCAGTAAGAAAGCTACAAACACTAGCAATAGATTTAATGTGAATGGTTGGAAGGACGAACTTCACAATAAATTCATGGAGAGGAAATTTCATTCACTTGGGAGTGAAGTGAGGGGCACACAGCCGGACCTCTTCGGGGTCTGGCTCAAGGATTCATGGTCTAAAAGTCAAATCATTGCTGAGTCACAGCCAGCTTTTTTTCAGGCATGTGAAGGTTTGAGAGCAGCTTTGGTTCAAACTGTACTGGTCAAAGCTTAAACTGTAAGAGATGGTCAGTGACTTTTCCTGAGAAAATCAAACTTTTGTAGGTCTTTGTTGTACAAACCATAGGTTTAAATTATCCTCCTATTATTTCTGAATCTTCCGTTCAGATGGACTTCATTATGCGCATTCTTGCATGAATTGCATGGCTTTGCTCTTGTGCATTCCAGAGGCTCCTCCACACACAGTATGTGTAGATATTTTCAGTACCTTATTGGAAATGCTTCATTGTTATAAAACAAACAAAAGCACAGTCTCACATGAAGAGACCGGCGTAGACTTCATCCAAATATCAAATTCTAATACCCTCTCAGGGACAAACATTGCGTCGCTCGGCCTAATTGCTGTGCTGGGTTTCAGGGGTGGCTGGACAGCGTTTTAAAAAGCCGCTTCACAAGAAATTAATTCGCTCATGCTCTGCCTAATTATGGTATTAATAAAATGTAATAAAGGATTAGGCCGCTTCCCTGCAGCAGCTTCAGTCACGCATCAAATATGTATTTAATTTAAGTATAATATAGTGACTATACAAGATAAACACATTAACGTTGAGCCATAAAGCCCAGAGATCGATAAATGCTGCTCCTTTGTTGACTCACTTGTTTGTAGTGTGATTGCCTTCTGGTCACTCTGGGAAGTGGAGAAGTAGAAAAAGCCCAGACATAAAGAGTAATTAGGAAGCGGAGAGTGAATAAGCAGCGATCAGTCGTCTTTGCCGTCATCGCCACCCTAATCATCATCAAAAGGTGTTGCCCTTTGGATGAGTCTTGGATGAGATCTAAACAATTTGCATAGAGCTGGTGGCGAGAGTCTGTCTGGCCTGAGCTATTCTTTAAACCCGAGGACGGTCTCAAGCAGGCGGCCGGCATTAGTCTGAGTGTAACTCTCCAAAGAGCTTTGAATGTGATGACGGCTTCAGCACAGCAATTACCCAGTATCACCAGTGAATGGAGTCAAAACTGAAAGTTGTTTTCATCATGTTCCCAATAACATTGTGCAGCACTGCGCCGCGTGCGCCGAGGTTGTACTGTCCTTTACATCACTGTGTGGTTGGTTAAGAGCATTAACTCCCTGTGTGAGCACGCTGTAAAAGCTGGTTCACTCGCTTTGATGAGCGATGCTGTGCTTTGTTGTTTGTTTCTTTCAGTTATTCATCATGGTTTCGTTAAGAGGCGGTCCCGCTTCTCTGTTTTACTGGTCTCTCCAGTACAGTCCGACCTACTGGAGCTTTGCTTGTATGCGTCACAGTGGACAAACGCTGCTTTTTCACTCGCTGAAGTGACAGCTTTCTTTTCCACAAGCTCCATTCTCTGGCCCTAAAATCACCATTGCCCCAAAGTGGCCTCACGGTCACAGTCACTGAATAACTTTAAAACGCTTTTAACTGTAACAGGCTTGACTAATGGTCTCTTTACTGCTATAACAAAGCTCTGAATAGACTGGAGACCATACAAAAGAAGCACTGCAAGTGCTGACTGTGACCAGAAGAGCAGAATACATTACACCCGTGTTAAAGTCTGTTTTATGTTCCTTTATTTTTACAACATGCTTTGAGATCCTGCTCATTTTCAGATAAATCCGCAGACTAGCACTTGAGTAGTTAATAGTTATGCTCATAAATATCGTCTAGGTCTCGTATTTCTTTGCCCTTTTAATGGTTCCCTGGGCCAGAGCTAAATCTTTAGTGCTGTGGCCTTTGCTTGTTGCACAGCCACTCAGGTGGCCTGAGGGTGTCAGGGTCCCGGGCTCGCTCTGCCTCTGCTTCCTTTACCCTGGACCACACCTTCTCCCTCACCACCACCTCAGCCTCTGCTTTGGACCATGCCCACTCCCTCTCTCTCCCTCAGTAGACTCTTGGCTATCAGTCCAGTTCGCCACACCTGTGCTTTCCCTCTGCCTCCCTACAGTATATAAACTCACTCAGCCCATCAGCTTGTGCTGGGTCACTGACTTCATTGTCTTCATGTGGCCGTGCCTCTAGCTAGTGTTGTTCATGCCAGGTCTTAGCTCCATGTGCTAGCTTTGCATTAGCTCCATGTGTTAGTTTGTTTTGGTCAAGTTATTAGTCGTTTTGTGCCTCCTGTTCATTTGGTTTACCGTTTTCGTTAGGAGTGTTTCTTGTTTGCATTCTGTTGTATTTACGTTGTCTGCTTGATTAAAAGGACTGATTTTCATTTATTCATGGCTCATCCCGGCTCTGATTCGGTCCAAATGGACCCCCACAGACTCAATCCGCCATCTTGGATCTATACTTTGTCAGCACATCATTCACATTATTACCTCCATTTCACTCCAGTCATTATTATTTTTATATACAAATGATGATAGAGTTAAAGGTCTGTGCTTATCCTGTGCTCATACAGGTCTTGATTTACCAAAGTTTGCCTTTACAGTTGAAATATACAAGCTGCAAACTAACAATTTCACTTTGCTGCTGCAATTAGAGGCTTGAAGATGGTTGTTTCTGCTCATTTTCAGTGTTAATATAAGTTGTGGATCTCAAGCACTTCAGCACCATGGCTAGCTCCCCGGGTCCTGGGAGGATTCAGTGATGCACAACTCTTCCCTGACCTTCGCTACAACAGTCCCACTCAAGTTATAAAAAGTACAGTGGTAGCAAATGGCAGAGCAACACGCTACCTATAGAGAAAACTGTTAGCGTAACAAAAAAATAAATAATGAAAGCACGAAGACTTGTGCTTAAATCCTACAACTCAGCTGAACAAAGCGCTAATCAGCCTGCGTGGTGTCTCCGGGGGGATCATTATTCTTTGTATACCCTTTATATGCAGCGGGTCCCTCACGCTGCCTACGAATTCATACCACAGCCACTTGGGCAAAGTCTGTAGGCATTACTGCATCAGAATCAACAGTCAACATCACAGCACAACACCTTGAAGGCGAGTGCGTCTTGCTGTAGGTTTTTGTGATGTGTAATCAGGTGAAAAATCGTAATTAAACATTTTCAGCTGCGGGCTGGGAACTGTATAGTAGTTAATTTGTGCATTAGCCTAATTGACTTTGACAACCTCCGCTTGCTGGTTTCTGTCAAATAATGTTACATAGTTAAATGCATTCATTACACATAGAGTGGGATTACGGGGCTCACAGTGTAGCAGGGACCTTTCTAACCAAACCTTCCTGCCTGTCTCATAAATTACACCATGGGATCAGGACTAATAATGTTGCTGTGGGGGTGTTGTGTCCCACATCGGGTCGTTTATCACGGTGAACAAATAATAACACATCAGCGGGGCATCTGCCATTAATTCTGTCTGCCTGCATTAGGCGGGTCCGAATTAAGTTCTGCTATTTGAAGGTTGGTTGCGCGAACTTCGGGGGTTTACGTCAACATCGGGAGGTCCAGACCCACCCCTCCTCCCTCCCTCCCCCCTCCCCCTCCTCCCCCCTCCCAGCGTCCCCCCTCGATCCCTCTCCCGCTATTTGAATAGAGAGCCTGCGGAGCGCTCTTTTGTTCAGTAGCGCTCAGCTGCTGGAGAGGTGAGCACCACTGTGGCGGGCGCTCGTCCACTCGTCGCAGCTGCTGCTTCGTCCGGTGCCCCCGAAAGACGCGCGGCCGCCGCTCCGGGCGAGGCTCGCTCCCGTCGGCGCCTTCGTCCGTCCGTCCCCGCGCGACGCGCGCAGCCGCCGCGTTTTCTCCCACTCGTGCGGGGCTTCACGCGCCGCTGGATGCGTTGGATCGTCGCCCCGTCCGTGGCACCGTAGCACCTGCGCCGCATCCCGCACGCCACGCTCCCGTGACGCTGCCGTATCGCTCTACATTCCTGTGGACCGGACCTCACTTCTCCCCGAACGTGAAGGCGAGTTGTTTTAACTCTTTTTTTTTTTGGAATTACAACCCTTGATCTTCCTCCGATTTGCTGTTGTTTGACTTCGTTGTGCACAAGAAGAAAGGGACTGGATTTAATATAGGCAGTGGTGACTTGGAAATGGGGATGAACAGTTCCCAAACAAAGCTTTGTGCTTGTAGATATACAGGTGGACTGTAATTCAGGGGTAGATTATCATCATAAAAGCCTCATCACCGAGTCATCAAATCATGTTAAACTGCTGATTTTCAGTCAAATTGGTGGATTTGCTGTGATGAAAATTTTTTTGAATCAGTAAGAAATCATTTTTCACACACGTCGGGTTGTTTCAAATATTTAACATGTTATTGTGCTGATGTATTTTGGTCTTTTTTTCCTGGATTGCATGGTGTCGTGATAGTCGGAACAAGCCCGATATAGAAATGTATGTAGCAAAGCATCATTTCATCGTGTTCCGGTTCCTTCTCGTGTCTGAGAAAACGGCTCAGCATTTTAATCAGTTTGACCATCGCTCCAGATTTTGCAGTGAAAAAGCTCATTTGCCTCCTTTGTGCGCCTTCAGGTGAGGCAGGCAGGGGACAGAGGGAGCTGTTGGATTGGTTGGAAGTCGATAGGCAGAGCACTCACAGCTGTCAGCGCTGTCAGGGAACTAAAGAGGGGAGACCCGGGACATTATCTTGGATGGCACTTACACTCCACCAAATGGGTCTCTGGGTTATTTCTGGAGGAAACTTTGCCGTCATGCTGCAGCACCTCTAGGCTACAGACTGATCAAAGAGAAGGAGGGCCGAGCGCAGCTGAGCGCGGCTACATGGGTTTTAGTGGGCTCTCTGCCAATGAGGGATGTTATTGAGGATGGGAGATGTCAGATAGAGAGTGGGAGCAGAGTTGCTCATGATCCCCTGGGGAGCTAAACAGATTTTAACCAGCACTTTGCTAAACAGTTATCTCTCACCCCTCTTTCTTACCCCCTCACTTTGTGCCTGGCATTAGCAGACACATGGCCGTACGCATTCGGTCATCCATCAGCCCTCACTCCTGTCTCGCAGGGATCCCGTGCTCTCTCCCTCTCTGTGTTTGTCCTGGTTCTGCACCCTGAGCATGCCAGGCCAGGCCGGTACCGCTCCGTGTCAGACCCCCTGGCTGCGTGTAGATAAAATGCTGCCTTCGTGCCGGTTGAGCAGCCATGTCTAGGTTTGCATGTGGTCCATTACACGTCCGCTGCCAGTTCCTGAACGGCACGGCTGAACTATGGACATCATCTGCTCCTGTCGCGCTAATGGGATCTGGCTCCACATTGAATGGCTCTTTAAGTCCTTCTGCTGCCTTCTGCTTCTCCCTGCACCCTCATGTATATTGTAGAAGATCGCTGTGTTTGTCTGTTTGCCTCCTTCTCCCGCCTGTCGCCACTCTCCGCCGCTCTTACACAGCATCACAGGCTGTTAACGGCATTGTTCTCACAAGAGGCCTTCCTTTTGTGGCATTGCCAGTTGACTGCTTCCTTTTCCACATTTCCTGTGTGATGAGGCATTACAATGGATGAACAATATTCTTTTAGAAAGAGGTTAACTGCTCCTTGGCGGCTACGCTCCAGCTGTGGTCAAGGCCAAACACAGGTCAGAAGTGTTGTCATCACACCTCAGACGTAGAGAGAAGAGAGAAAGAACACAAACAAGAGTGAGCGTGAAGGAGCGAGTTAACAGACTGGGAAACTTTTATAGCAAGAAGCTGCATTGTCACATATTTCAATAATGTGTCTTTTCTGGCTGGCTGCTCTCAGCTTAGAGGAGACACTTGTAGCGGAAGACTTGAATGGGCGAGAATTCAATTTTGCACTTGAGCAGTGTCCAAGCGAGTGAACGCGAAACTATGAATTTTGACAGATATTTTTGCAAATGTAAGACATTAATATTCCTACAGTGAACCCTTCTGTTATGCTCAAAGCAAACAAAGCCTTTCTGGCATGGGATAAAACAAAAGGAAGAAGCCAAGCGACGGCACAGTATCGGTGAGGAGGATCTCTGGGCCCTTGGCTGTGTCACGTCGAACACCTCCATCTGTGACCGGGAGAGCGCGGTGCTACGACTCAGTTGTCGACGCTAATAACTGTCTTTGATCTTTGTAAATTTGCAGTAGAGAAATAAAGTTATTAGTGTTTTTCCTAAAAGTTCAAAGCTGTGGACTCGCAGCATGGATGCGATGGTAAAATGGGTGGGAGGGATGCTGGATTCCTGCCGAGGAGGGCTCATTTACAGGCTTACAGATAACCAGGATCCAGTTAAGCAGTGAAAACACTCACAGTAGCCTAAACACACATTCAAATCTATTTGTACATATAATCCTGAGTGTATGTGCTCCAGGTTGTGTCCATCAGCAGAGCCTCAGAGCACCTTTGTTTGCACTAATGCCCATAAATCATACTTTAGGCTTTGTTCCACTTGGCTCCCCTGTTCCCTCAGTCACAAGGTTGTTTCATCAGCTTTATGAAGGCTCCGCCGTCGCTCACCAGAACACGTTGGCCTGCCTGATTGACGGCCCGCTGCTCTTCTTCTCCTCTACCAGACACCACCAAGCATTTATGCCTAAGTGGGCTGCTAATAGCTTGCCTTGACTAATAATATAATTGTTTGGCATACGCCATATTGAACTAGCCGCAGCATTTAGAGCCAGGCAAATGAGCAGCGCAGCTGGGCTATCACGGCCAGCGGCAGAGCAGACAAAGCCCAGTGGGCACAGACTAAAAAAAAGGTAGTTTACCACAGACGCAGCTCATGAATATTAATCAAAGATTGCCCCCCTTCCACTCCCCCACCTCCACCTCCTCCTCCCCAGACCCAGCTCTCCCCTGAAATGTATTATTCAAAGGAAGCATTTTCCCTATTAAATAGTATAAATAAATAATGACATCTGGTAACAGTTTTTGTCTGCTGAATTAATGACAGGGGCACAGTTGAGTGTCTTTCAGTGATTGGGGGAAGGGGGGGGCGAAGATGGATTTTGATGCAGTTACTTCTTTGCTATTGGCCTTTCCTTTGTCTCACCAGAGTGAGACAGGTGCACTGCCTGCCGCCTCTGTGAAAGTCCAACCGGTTGTCAGTAGATCTGAGTTGAATTGCATCTCTATCTGTCATTTCCTAAAAGACCCTGGAGAAGAAGCCAGCACCACATAGCTGTTTGTTTTACCATTATGCCAGTGTTTTCCTGTCTGACTTAATCCCCAGGAAAAAAAAGCTCCCAGTGGGCTCTTTATGTGATTTCAGCACTGGACAGCTCCTGAAGCATCGCTTTTGTCAACCCCATAGTTTTTTCGCCGGTTAGCACAATCCAGACAGGGCTCACACACACACACACACACACACACACACACACACACACACACACACACGATTTATGACTTGAAGATACTTCACTGAAGGAATCAAGTATGCAATGTTGGCATCGTTGTTGTACAGGCTGTATCTGTCAGGCTCTGAGCTGGTAAACAGGAATGCTTGAGCATCATACAGATGGCCAATGTTTTCTGCTCCCATGTGCTGTGCCGTCCCCAAAGGAGAAACACATTTGGTTGTATGTGAGCAATTTGTGTTCGATTTCAATTTGCAGAGGTACAAAGGAATTCCTGCAGTTCTATAATGTATTTCTAGTCAGGGAGGTTATAACTAATGCTACAAAAAAGGAGAGACATAAGTGGGTAGAAGGAGAGAAAACACAATTGTTAATGAGAGCGATTCCTGACTTTTCTCCACCTACCTCACACTGCCTGGATTCCACACGGGGTATTTATGAAGCCAAGACAAAGCTCTTTTCACTAAGGGCTTGCAGGAACTAAATCAGTGGGATTTATGGGAGAGCATAGGGAAGTAGTGTAATTAATTTCTTTCAGGTCCCTTGTGCTCAGATCAGGCTGATCCATGTACGTTGGATTCTTGAATGTGATTGGTTGGTTGGTCGGTTGATTTGTGTAGGGGATGCTTATGTGTCACTGGAGGATTTGAATCATACTTCTATTAATATTGGGTACAAATTAAACACAATGTGCCTTTACCTTCAATGTCCTTCTTAAAATAGAATGCAATGTGAATAAGGCCGCAGTGCAAACTTTCTGTGACATTATGGCTTCAGAATGTTTGACGTTGGTCTATTTTTTTTTTATGAACAAATAATTTGGTTGTGCTTCCTGTCCTATATATCAGCCAGGAGAAAAGCATTCTCCAATCCTCCAATTCATCTCCCTGCAGGCACAGAGCTGTGAATCTTATTTTTCCTAAAGATCTTTTTTATTGTTGGGATAATACTACTTTTAAATGTTTTGGCTGTAATATTTTTTTATTTACTTTTGTTCATAGATTTATATAGGAGCCTGAGCGAGATTTGCAGACACAGACAAACGCAAACGGGTCAAAACATAGCAGCTGCTTGACACTGACCGACATGGACAAACACACCTGACATAAATCTTAACTTGCTAACTCAATAAATACTGTAAATCTTTATTCTTATTTAGAAAGTGAACAACATTTGCTCATGCTATCTACATTATTAAAGAACATGGCAGACAAATTAAAATAAGATGAATGAGAAGCACTTTGTCAAATGCCCCAAATATTGGTGCAAAATTTCTAGACAAATTATTTAGTAGTTGTTCCCACTAGAGTCGTCCCTATGACCCCTAACTGCTCTGCTGGCCCCAATTAGCCAGAGGAGTTCTTGTGTTTTCATGCTCGTTAACATAAAGAGCTGGTGCTAATCTGACGTTTACATACGTAGGAGGATTTTAATTAAAAGGATTCTAAATAAAGCCTGAACTGATGGGCATTCCAATCTGTAAACAGCAGAGAAATGGCGCGATGGACTTTGAAATCGGTTTGACGGGATGCGAATGGAGATGACAGCGCTGTGAACTTGGTGAGATAAACTTTGATGGCAGTCTGCCCAACAGTGGCAACTCCTGGTGGTGCTGGAGGGAAAAGTCACGGGATCACAGAACCACATCATGTGAACAGAAGTTCGCACGCCATCCAGTAGTTGTTGGAATAATCAAGTCTGATGTTCACATCATCACAGCCAAAACACACAAAGATGGTGGGTTTTAAATAGCTGCCAGCAGAAATTCATACTGATGAGGGAGTGAGCAGCAGTGGCTGATGTGCAGCCATGACCTGCTGGATTTAGTCAACTGGGTCCAAAAAGAGAATTTAGTTGACACCTAATAAACTTCAAGAGTTTGGTTTGCTCTGTCTAATGTACAGCATTTGTAATCCAAAACATTGTTAGTCTAAATGTTACACTGGAATATTGAAGATCAATTATAAGCATTTTATGAGTTTCAAAGAATTTTATTAGAAAATAAATCAAATATACACAAAGAGTCAATATTTGCTGACCTTTCTTTTTTATGACTGCTGATCCGGCTCTCTGTCCAAATCAAATCTAAGACAATCTTATCTAACCTAATCTATGTACTCGTCCGTCTTTCTCCAATAAACGCCAGTTAAATAATTTCAGTCAGTCCCAGATTTTGATTCGTTGGTGATATTTGACTCCTTGTCCTCCGCATCGGTTCCGCTTTCGATATTAAATCGATTTTAATGTGGAATTTGTGAATCTCACAGTGGGTCAGACGTCGCCAGCGGAGTCGCCGGTCGCTCCGCAGCCTGTAACGAGGTTGGCAGTGCTGTACCGGCTGGTTCTCACATGGCGGTCTGAAGAGCGCTGCCTTCACAGCTCAAATGCATTATGGTGGATGATGACGTGGGGGTGAGGCTGAGAGAGAGAGGAGAGCCTGAAACTTCCTTGAGCATCGTGCCCAATGGAGCTTAGTTTGTTAAGGGACCAACAAATTTTGAGAAAATGGCGTTTACTGATGTCTGCTGATGTTTCTTGCACTGTTCAGAAGAAAATGACATTTTTAGCATGTAATTTCCATTCAAATTGCTTTTACTGCGTTTCGTTCGGGAAAGCCAAACACAGGAATGAAAACCTAAATGTTTGCTTTCCAAATCAGTTGAGCACCAAGGCAGTCACGCAGCGTGACAGTGGGCGCTTTGCTGAGCTTTGGGGGGGTTAAAGGGGGGGGTCGCCCTTTGTGGTTGCAGATTTTAATGTACACCCCTGTTAAACAATTACCATTCTGTGGCTTTTTAGCGGAAGCTCTGTAAACAGATCCCCGTCTGTGGTTAGAGAAAAGCGTTTTGGGTTCTGCTGTAGCAAATTCAAAATGAACTCTTGGGATGCTTACCCGTTCTGTTTGTGTAATTAACTGTCACACTGCGGAATTAATAGAGAAGAAAATACAGTGTGGAAAATGCAGAAAATGAAGAGACGTCGCTGCAGTCACTCAGTCTTTAGTCAGGCAAGAATGATATTAATCAACAGTGTGTGTGTGTGTGTGTGTGTGTGTGTGTGTGTGTGTGTGTGTGTGTGTGTGTGTGTGTGTGTGTGTGTGTGTGTGCGTGTGCGTGTTGTTGTTTCTCTGTGTTCATCCTAATGCGGCTTCCTGCATCCTTGTCGGGCTCCTCGTCCAACAATAAACCACCATGACATATGTCTCTACGTCCTCTCCTGGTCCACTTTCTCTGGACTTTTTCCCTCAGCTGTAATTAAAGTGTCTGCCTTATTGTCTGTGCTGATAATTACCCTTGGTGAGCAGCGCTAGAGCCCTCCAGTTTGCTCCTGGACCTCTTTGATAGATTTGGCAACTGTTCCCAGAACTGTTGCTAGGGCACCTCCAGTGACTGTGGCCTGGCTTTATGTTTCTGTGTGCGTGTGTGTGTGTGTGTGATAGAGAGGTTTGTCCAAGAGCGCTGCAATTCCCAAGTGTCTCTGTGCTCAGATTGATTTGGGACTCCTTCCTGTGATGGATCGTTCCCTGCACTGGACTAGTGGCTGAGCTGTTGATCACTGACTACTGTCTCTCACCGTGCATTGGTCCCTGCCTCTGCAGTGTGTGTGTGTGTGTGTGTGTGTGTGTGTGTGTGTGTGTGTGTGTGTGTGTGTGTGTGTGTGTGTGTGTGTGTGTGTGTGTGCGTGCGTGCGTGCGTGTGTGTCCATTAATAAACAATTACTGTTTTACTCTGACTCCTCTTATCTGTGTTTACTTGCTCAGTCCAGCTGTTACATTAGCGTCCCGTCGGCTTAGTGCAGAGTGGTAGAGAACTGAGAGCGGCGTAATTGTCGTAAAACGCTTCTCTCTGCTGATGTCCTCTCTTTGCTTTAATGTACGCCGGGACATGTTCTGTCACAGTTTTCAACCACCCACTCTCTTGCAGATTTTTGTCATGCATATGCTTCAGCTGCACGTGCAACACTCACCAGCCGCCAAACGCGCAACGTGCGCTGAGCCTTAATTGGGCCTCGTCTCAGCGCGACCTTCATTGTTTTGACAGAGAGGCGATCAGGGGGAGACGGCCCAAAGCCGAGGATCCCATCGCCTCTCTTCTCCACTCAGGCTGCCAGGCTTGGCAGCGGAGGACGAGGCATGTTAGAGCAGCCATTAGCCGCTTCCAGAGGGGTCAAAGCTGTCTGAGGCGGCGGAGCCGCTTCCCCGCTCACCTCAGCGGGAGGGAGCGTGTGCGTGAGCGTTTGAACTCCACTGTACAGCCTACGTGTGCCCGGCGCGGAACAAGCCCCCGAGAACGGCCCAAATAGCAAGTCAGCGCCACGGTGCGTGATGTGATTTACCACCGAGCCATTAGCAGTCGAGCTGTGTGTGTGCTTCAGGTGCTCTCGTAGGGAATGGGGAAAGAAATACTCCCCGCCGCACTGCACACTGATTTTAAGAGCTCTCTTGTGATTTATTAGGAAAACATTTCTTCAGACCTCCCACCTTCACTTCACGCCTGTGGAACCTATAGTTCGCACACACTCTATTCTCAGTGCTGAGGTAGCATGGGAGCAATTTGGATCGGCCTGTGGGGAGCGGCAGTGCATCGCTGCCGCCGTCCGCCTGCTGTACATGTGTACTGTATGTAACATGCAGCGGGAGCTCCGGAAGCATTAGGCGTCGGCATGAGGAAATCACCCTCCATCCACTTCCTTCGGCGCGTCTCCTAATGCAACCCATCAAGGTCGCAGCTCCGTAAACAGGCTGCGGGCGTGTTTAAGAGCACAATCCTGCAATCACGCTGCTTGATTATGTTGTTTGTTCTTAATCAGGATCTCAGACAGGACAGCGCCTTCAGCAGCCCATCACCGCGGCAATCACAGCGTTTGTCATTTCTTATTTATTACCACAAACAGCCCTAATTGTCGGCGGTTTTTAATCCGACCACTGTGCTGCTGCTGCGGAAGCTGCTCAGGATCAACCGTGCTTTAATAAACGCAGACTGGAATTTGCCTTGTAAATGAATTCTCAAGATTGTGGTTTGAGTGCGAGCGCCTTTATGAAGCGGCCGCAGTAAAGGCTGTTATTTCTGCGGATCTTTCTCTAATTCACTCCGTTCCCCTGACCCGGCTGCTTTTATGTGTGGGCCGGGCTCTGTGTAAACGGACCACCCGGCGCCATCCAGCAGTCATGTACGTCCAGGCAGCCTTCACCTTTTCCCAAAGCCAGGAGCTCATCTTGTCACCGCGGCTGATCTGACTGCCAGCTCCCGGGCCCCCTGTGGCATCTGCTCTTTGCATCGGCCGCCAGATAAATGAGGTGTTTGCTTTTCCGTGGCAGAGCGCTACCTTTTAGAAGGTCAGCGAGGGCGGCTCCGCCGGGGAAAGTGAGCTCTGTTGATGCGGTTCACCACTCAGAACCGGCGCTTCTGAATGTGTTAGTCTATTAAGCACATACAGTATCTCCCATGCTTCAGATTACCGCTAACCAGAGTCATTGCTAAACTCATCAATACAAATAACACTTTATCACTAGCACCTCTACAGACTCAGACTGAGCTGCCAAACGGGTACTGTTTGGATAATCTGGTCTCCAGGCTTCCTTAAAATATTTCACAGATAAAAAAAATGTTCTAGCTGCCAGGGCTCATGTTTTGGATGTAACATTTTACTTGGGCTAATTAGCAAGAATCAGGAGCTTCTGCTGCCAATAAAACATATGTTCTGTGAAATTTAACCAAATTCCCTTTTAAAGTGACACGAATTGAAGCATCCAGAAGATTGGAAACGACTTTACAGTTACAGTGTGTACCAGAGGGCATTATCCCGACAGTGATGACGAGTTTGAACAGTCATGGTTGATTTTTTGACCTTTACAAGAGTTGAGAGTTGACTTTCAAAGGGGAAACAGAACAGCTCCTCTGCCAGACTTGAAAGGAAATAAAATGTATTAACCACAACGTGGGGGGTTCAACCAAACCATTAATCTTCAGCTCTATATTTTGCTCCCTGTTCTGTTAGTTTCTATCAAACCTTCTCGCAGATCATCTGCTTAACAAAGCGCCCACCCGTCCCTCCACTCAGCCTCCAAGTGCTAATGTGTTTTGCCAGCTGTTGGTGGTGAGATGACAAAGGCCAGTTAGTCCCCGGCTTCAGCGTCCTTTGGCGGCTTTGATCACTGCGCGGCTTCTCTGGAGGGGTTTTCCTCAGGTAACATTCAAGTCTCTCTCGGTCTGGATGCAGCCGCGGATGCGGCTCGCTCCATTCTAGCTCATTATGCCAGAGCAGCCTGGGCTTTCATAGTTGTCATTAATTATACAATGCCTCCATAAATAATGAGCGTGTGAGGAGTTCACAGCCTTAACGTGGGAATTCTGCGCTTTTGTCTCGTGGCGTCCTCTCTCGCTGCTCGAGTCTCTTTCACACCACGAGGGAGTAATTCTGCCCGAGTCTGTAACATCACATTAACGAGCTGCTGCTAACAAGGGCCTTTAATTCCTACAAACATCTCAGATATTGCAACATATGCAACAAAGTGAAAGAATGCAGGGAAATGGTGCCAGGAAAGTCGAGTGCCAAACACATGATGCTGGAGCGACTATTAGCTTGTTTACACCCGGTAACTTTCCTCCCACCTTCTCTGACGTCCGTGTATCACTTACTCATGGCACAGCTGCAGTGCTTCAGTACCTTTATTCTCTCATCAGGCAGGTGGAAGGTATTTTTCCACAGACTTGTAGCTGTCAGAATGGATGAGGAGAAACATATGTTCCAGTTAGAAAAATGTCTTTTTAATATTATAAAGATATAATTTGACAGATAAAAGATGTTGCCTGGCGAGTTGCATTTGGGGATTTGGAGAGAAATCAAGTGAAATAACACCCAAAGGACAGAGAGGCAGCAGTGCAGATTCACTTTATGGGCTTTATATTATGTGCTTACAGAACTTTTTTGTCCTTTTGACAGAGCTGCAGTTCATTTAGCATTAGAGCTACAAGCTAGCGGTCTCCTGTCTGCAGCTTCGTGCCATAAATTACAATACACTAATAAAGTCTCAAAAAGTCTTGGGTGTAGCAGCTGTGGCCAGAGAAATGTGAGGGCCTGGTAATGGAATCACTGAGGGGCGATCGGAGCACGTGTAGTCGCCCACGACAGCTCATGATAGATTCTGCATGTTTCTGCAGCGCTAATTCCCACAGTCATGTTCTATTTACTAACAGGATGTAACAGATAAACAAGGAGGATGGTCGGGTTTGCATTAGAGATTGAAGACAAAACAGGAAAATCCTAAAAGCTTTTGCTTGTGTTTGTGTGTTGCATGCTGAAGTGGCTCCAATCTGATCCTTTTACTTTCGGTTGACTCAGACATCTTATGGAGGTAACAGATAAAACCTTTTCATCGGATCTGAGTTATTTATTATTTTCTTATATATTTTTTTGACAGTGCGATTGCTGACAGGTTGCATTCTATGTGTTTTTATTAATGCGTCTTTCCACATAAAGTCTGTTGTCATCCATCAGTCTTGTGATGCCACAGTCTGGCAGAAATAAACATGAAGACAGAGCAACTGCAGCTGCAAGGTTGAATGGGGACATGAAGAGGTTCTTTATACCTTTGTTAAACTTTTAGAGAGTTTGAGCCCAACTGGACGCCAGTTATTATACATACAGTAGGTAGATACTGTATATGACCAAGTAGTAGTGGAGGAAATTGGTTGCTTGATTGTTGTTACTCTACAAGCATAGTTTACATCTCAGGAAAGATGACTCATCAGCTTGAATGTGAGCTATCAACTCAAAAGACGTCATCTGATAGAAACTGAGTTTAAAGGGGCTGCTGTTGAGCCTTTGATAATTTACAGCAGGGAGCAGAAAGACGTCTTATCTTATCGAAAGCAAATAAGCATATACTGTATAGCAAATGTATGCTTTTATCTACTACACAGCCTTGTTGAGCCTTTCCCTCCACACCTACTGTATATCTCAAAACTGCAACACTGTGACGTTGTGCCAAGATGCTCTGTCTGTATCACTGCCAACCGCTCTGCTGTAACGTTGTGATCAGATTCCGGCAGTTTCTCCTCAACGTATTGTGTGTGAAGAGTCCACAGAAGGTGCGGAGCTTCAACAGCTTTCTTTCTTTCGCATCACAGGCCAGAAAATGTGTCCTGTGTCTTTTTGCTGCGCATCCACTGCCCCTTTAGGCCGTACCTGACCCCAGCCAACGTCCTTTGTGATGCATTCAATAATGAGGTGAAAAAGTCCAATGAAGTCGACTGTATGTTGGTCAGTGTTGATATTCGAGTGTGTTAGTGTTTTCCTTTTCACGTGTTCTGTCATCAGATTGCACTAAATATGTTCTATTTTTTTAAGATTAACGGAACATGTGTAAAGCAGCCTTTAAAATCGACCAAGTCCCTCCACGGCATCGGAGAGAATGTGGAGCGGAGAGACAGCAATTGTTCGAACAGTTGGCTGCACTGACAGGGCAACATCAATCAGAGCTTGATGGGCATCAGTAGGTTAGCAGTTATGAGCTCAGGGAGTAAGAGTAGGCAACCTGCACTGATAAACACAGATCCGCAAATATTATGCCAGTATTTAACCCCTGATAAATAAGAACAGGCTGGTTGTTTTTACTGAGAGGTAATTACAGAGCATGTGTGTTATTTGCCTCAGCGGATGTGGTGAGACCAGTCAGTCTCGTGCCTGTAAAGTCACACCACAGCGGTAATGCAAAAGGACAACTGAAAGCCTGTGCGCTGTATGTGGATGAGATGAGATGTGTAATTAGCCAAAGCAGCCTGACAAGGTGCTGCAGGTGCATGAGAGATGAAGGGAAATGAGCCAGGAGAGAGGTCAGAGGAGAGGGGAGGAAGAGGAGAGGGGAGGAAGAGGAGAGGGGGAGGAAGAGGAGAGGAGAGGAATGAGAGAGAGAGGACGTAGGAGAGGCTATCGGGAGGGACGATCTTATACTCCTTTTCTTAGATGCGTGTATTTTCCTTTCTTCACTTCTTCTTACCTCCTTCCCGTCACCTTCCCATGCCCCCCATTCCTGCCCATGACTTACCTTCCATTCCTCTTCCCTCCTCCTTCCTCTCCTCCTTAAGGAAAGGAGAGGAAAGGGAGAGTTATTGGAGCCTATAAAATTCAAGGTTGATCCAGTTTCGAGCAATCATTAAATTATGTTTCATTGCTTTACCTCTGTCTCAATGGCAGACCCACATCTGAAGGCTCCCTCTTCATAAACACCATACTCTATTTCCATTTTGGTGATTCATGGTATTTCTCATTACGTCTTTGAGGAGCACTGCATCCCTGAGGATAAATATCGAGCAGGGTACAAGGCCACGGCATGAATCAGCCGCTCTGTTTCCACCGCCAGGAGTCCAGGTGGCAGAGGTGGAGGTTAACATCACCGATCAGGGTAATTAATTGCTCCAATTTAGTCATTAAGTGTTGAGTCGGAACTGAGAGCTGACACCTGCAGGGTCTTAGCGAGCGTCACAAAGAGGAAGGAAGGGTCTGAGTGGAGGCGGGAGGGAATGGAGGAAAGTATTGATGTGGTGCACAAACGAACAATAAATCAAATTTAATTACGCTCATAAAGTGCAGGTGATATTACTGTAAGAAAAGCATATTGATTTATAATGCAGCTCATTTTCATTATAGTGTAAAGGTGTGTGTGTGTGAAAAAGAGAGAGAGAGAAAGAAGAAAAAAATATGGATAACCTAAATTATAAATGTAAATAATATAAAAAAAAATAATAATAATAGAAGCTCATGTGAAGCAGAAGAATAAGGGCATGTTTTCAGTCAAGATCCAGTCAAGAAATGTGATGTGCTTCATGTCAAACACAAGGAAAATCGTCTGTGATGTTCTTGGGGGATGTGTCTCAGATGTGATGTGTTATAATGGTGAAAACAGGCTTCACTTCACTACAAAACACACAGGTTTGTGTTTGCATGCCTGCTCTGAACTAGTAGGACGCTCGTCCTACGGGTCATCACAGCACTGTCCATCCACCACGCAGTACGTTGCTGTGCGCAGGTTGTGTTGATCAGCTGCCGATTAGAGCAGGAACAGACAGTGTTAGTGAGCCAGCGTGGCCTGGCGCTGACGATGTTGCCTGTCGCCGCTGTCTCTTTTCATATTCCTCCCCGGCTTTTAATCCTTTCTTCTCCTGCTCCTTGAAGCGACACCTGGCCCCTTGTCTTTAAAAGCACCTCCTCGTGTGCTCCGTGGAGCCTGCGTGCGCTGCCTGAGTGTCGGCGCTGAGTAATTACAGTACAGGCTGGAAGGAGGTTACGTCGGCTCTGATATTCAAATGAGGCTCCGCGTCCGTGTTTGTCATCAGCGCGAGCGTACGCGCGCGCACGTGCCGCTCATCTCCCGCTTCTGGCATCGCGCAGCAAAGGCATTAACATGGGCCACGTGAGAAATTAGGAAAAGGGGGCTGATTAATTCCTGGCAAGGAGAAATTAAAGAGCGTTTCCCCGCCGTGGTCTTTGTTGCGGGGCCCGGGTTTACCTGCAGCGTGATGGAAGGTGGCTGCTCCGCGCCGCCGCCGCCGTTAATAATCACCAGCCTTCAGGAAGATTCATGCTGCCACGAGCTAGTCAGTTCAGAACACTTAGCCATTACACATGACACCGGGGCCTGATGTACGGCGGCCCAACAGCTCTGCGCTGCGGCGCCGAGGCCGCGCAGCAACAGTCGGGACCGCCACGCGTTCCGTTCGGACGCCAGGGCGTAAAGCTGCATTGTAAACGCGCCCGTGACAGCGCTGCTTCCCTTTTATTTGCTATGAATAAGAGCGTCAACAGCTGGGTGCCGCCGTCATCTATCATCGCTGAACGATTCGCCTCACGCGTGACGTGGAGAACGTTCTCATTTCATCAGCGCCCGCTAAGACTTTAGAGGCGCTGCTCCACTGCGAGCAGAGGGCAAAATATAATGAATGTGATCAAATTTACAGGCTGCTAACACTGTTCTCTGCTGTAAAGCAGGTTAATTTGCCTCCAATAAAGCAGCAGTAAAGACTAAATCACTTTATTACTTTACATTCAAACTGAAGTACCTTCACTTTCTTTCTTGACTTTTATTCTGGAGATGGATTCAGCTGAGTGGAATAAGCACTTTATGGCAGGCTCTAATCTTCCCTGGTCAAGTGTTTGGCTACAGGTGCTAATCACTTTCATAACTGGAACTCATAACGATAAGTCTGCTTGGACGACGCATAAAAACAAGTATTTAACTGGACCCCTGATCAAGGCCTGTGATGTATCACATGACGTTGGGAGTTATC
The DNA here is from genome assembly GCF_900634795.4 of Betta splendens. Lineage (NCBI taxonomy): Eukaryota > Metazoa > Chordata > Actinopteri > Anabantiformes > Osphronemidae > Betta > Betta splendens. The sequence continues at coordinate 26,013,274 of NC_040884.2, forward strand.
GCGCGTGGAGGAGGACGCGTCCAGGATCCGAGGGCTGTGAATTACCGATACGTTGGGCGATAGAGCAGAGCTGATCAAAGGCCTCAGTGATGCAGTCAAGCTTCTTTGTTCCTACCTCCAGGGATGAGGGGGGGGGGGGGGCTCCGTTACAGCTGGTTCACACTTGAAGGGCTTTTTGACGCCACACACACACACACACACACACACACACACACACACACACCCCGGCCGTTCATCACTTCCTCCATTCCTCCACCCGTCGCTCATACAGTAGGTGCACGCGAGGCGTCGACTTGTACGACACTGATAGCATGCATTTTCCTTGTCGCTCGCCCAGAGAGAGAGGCCGCCATGTCTGAGATTGATTCCGAGTTTCCCTGCTAATTATTTTATGCTGCTGTTTGAACTGTCTGTTGAAATCCAATTATCAGACAGTCTGTGTAGCTTA